>NC_091701.1:27422500-27520000 GCF_041296265.1 Equus caballus
TCGAAATCTCCCTTGAGGAGCTGATGTTTACTTTTTTAAAAAAAAAATTACGTTAGCTAGAAAAGAATAACATTTGCATCCTTTATTGCTTTTTTTTTTCTTTTAGTTTCTGAAGTCCTGGAATATGTCTACCAGTGAAAAGGGCCATTGCTTGATTATATGAGAAAATAACTTTATTCTCTTTTTAAATTCAGCCAGAAATTGGTTTTAGAAAGAACAGGGGAGCCTTTACAAAGCATCAGTCCCTTACCATAGCAATCACTTTCAACCTTTTTGAGGAATCCCATTGTAACATGCGCAAATTTACTTTTTAGTCTAATTCTGTTTAAAACATTCTCCATATTGCTTACATTTCTGGCTATTTGTTGGAGATTGATATTGCCTTTTTATATCCCTTAAAAGAGAAAATATTTTATTTTGGTTTTGAAAATATTTTATTTTGAAAATGATATTAGTCAAATGTAGGGGCTAACTTTGCCCCCATCCCAATTCACTTTTAATCACATGGCCAGTTACATATGCTTAGATATGTCTGGTCATCTGGAAGACAGAAAGGAAGCTGATGGCATTTCTAAGATTAACCGAGAGAGGGCTGTCTTAAATATTCCAGATATACTGGCTTCCTATGCTTCCAAATTAGTGGTCCTTTCCAATCTAACACCAATTTTGAAAAGAATTTAAACCCCCCAATTTAATTTTTGTTTGTCCAACAACTTCTGCATTCAAAATATTTAACTTTTGGTTCCTTGCTAACTACTGGTGCCGACTCTACAGAATAATTTTTCAGCTCATTATGCACGTAAGGTGAACTGACGAAGTGAGTCAATTATCTGGATAATTTAATCAACAGTTGTTAATTGGTCATCTAATATGTACAGAAAAATTGAGACAAAGGTAAAGTTTAAGGATATAAATTAGCCAGATACTACTGCATTTCTCGAGTTTTCTCCACATATACAAAAAGCATTAATAAATCTAGTTTCCAAAAGAAAAGAGAAATTGCTAGGACTTAAAGGAGTCGGTATGGGGATAAAATGTGTGTTTCAATATAAGATGCATAGTAGCCTATTTCTTGACTTAGAAATATTACTGTGAAGTCTCATCCTTAAACTAATGTTGTGTTTATAGGTTTTATTTTCCACTGTTCAGAGGTTCAGTCCAACAGGCAATATAATTCCCTGAGAAAAGATTTGATTGAGGAAAGATCAGAAATTAGAATATGGAACTAGAATATGGTTACATACACAGCACTGCAGTATCCTCAGTCTTTCTTCAGGTTGCAAATATATAGTCCTGTGGCATTTTAGGTCTTCTTTCTGTACTCTTCCTGCAAGTACCCTACACCCAATATTTTCACCTATGAGAAGAAAGTCTCAAACTCTGACTTTGCTTTCTTGATTCTAGAATATATTCACTAAATAAAAGATTAACTGCAATAGAAATACCTAGAGAAAAGTTCTAGAATATTATTTTCCTAGAAATAGTTTGATCTGTGAAAACAGTTTATTTTTCGGTGGCATGGAACAACTGAAAGTTGTCATCTGTACCAATTTTTATTATTAAGGTAATACTTACGCAAAATAGACAGTTTGGAAAATGCATTTTGAAAATGGAAGAAACTCATCCATACTCCTATTATTCAAAGATAACTTATCATGGTTAACAGTTTGGTATATTTTCTACCAGTCTCTTTAATTAGCTGCTTAGCAGAGCTATAATTATATGGTATCTAAGCAATTGTCCAAATTTACTTTAAATCATTTCTTTTAAGATTACAAGAATAATAAACATTTACTAAAGCTAACTTGAACAGAAAAGTAAAAAAGAAAATTAAAATCACTCCAAATTTCATCACCATCTTTTGTGGATATTTCCTTTTGACCTGTTTGCTTTGCATTTTTTTCCATAGCCTACTTAATTTGAAAACATATGTAACGTAGAAAAATTCATATATAATACCTATCATTGCTTGATTTTTTAGTCTTTATCACTTTAATTTTCCCTCAATTCAGTTTTTTCAGTACAATTATTACAGATATAAAGCATGTTTACCAAAGATTCTTAGCAATGTAATAAATATTCTGCTGTTCTCTGAAGCTTTGATTTTTAAGAGGGGAAGAGAAAGTTTATTTAGCAACTCAAGAGTGCAATGTTCCAG
Organism: Equus caballus; assembly: GCF_041296265.1. Taxonomy (NCBI): domain Eukaryota; kingdom Metazoa; phylum Chordata; class Mammalia; order Perissodactyla; family Equidae; genus Equus; species Equus caballus. The sequence continues at coordinate 27,424,659 of NC_091701.1, forward strand.
TCACGGTGTTTGTTAGCAAACGCCAGAAGTGAATAGCACCAGTTATTGTTTTCAATGATCATCACATGTCAACAGAGCTTTCACCTGAACTGTGAGGAGTGGACCACAAGAAATTCATTTCCTGGTACAGAGAACAAAATGGAAGCCAGAGAGAAATAATCCACTGGGGTCTTCTGAGTTTGGGTTCCAAATAAGTAAAGAAGATACTTAGTTTTGTTTATAATGTGTCTATTCCTGACTTACAAATTCTGATTCATCTCTTGGTAGGCTTACATAAGCCTTAAAGTAAACTTTTCAGGAAAGCAGTGCTATTATAGCTCTTTGCATAGATGAGAATCTTTCTTTTGTTTTAACATGGAAAAGATAATTTGTGTGCGCACAGTTTGAGGGCCACCATTTCTTTCCCCCTATACATAGCAGATACTGCTTTCTTTTACTTTAGAATTTAGTGAGATAAATCTTAGGAAAGCCTGGATGATTACTTATTTAGTCTTATTTTGTTCAAATATTTGTAGGATACTGCTTGATCTTTATCGTTCTAAAGTTTTGTCAGAATATATCAAAAGTGTATCTACTCATAATGTTTTCTTAGAACCTGTCATTTTTAATACTGAGATACATTTTTTCACTCACAGTCTTCTTTAATTTTGTCCTTGATTATTGTGTATTTTTCAAATGTTCTGGTTTCTTCCTCAAGTATACTTATAAATTGTAGACAATCTCTCAATTCTCCGACTTTCAACATCTTCTTCCTATTGATTTTTTGAAGAAGAAGAAGATTAGCCCTAAGCTAACATCCGCCACCTATCCTCCTCTTTTTGCTAAGGAAGATGGGCCCTGAGCTAACATCTGTGCCTATCTTCCTCTGTTTTATACATGGGACACTTGCCACAACATGGCTTGATAAGTAGCCCATGGGTCCACACCCGGCATCTGGGCCACTGAAGTGGAGCATCCAAACTTAACTTCTATGCCACCTGGCGGTCCCATTCTTCCTATCATTTTTTTGTTTCCACATTCTGGGGAAGCTTCTCTAGTTTGTCATCCATATGACTAAACTATTTTTTCTGCAATGATAATTTGGCCTTTAATGCAAAATTTAATTTTGTTTTGCATTTTTAGTTTTCACACTTTCTTCACCATCTATCTCCATATCATCTTATACTGGTATCTTTTCATTTTATCCTGTTCTCTCCTGATGCCTTGCTGATCCTTTTCATTAGACTCCTTCGCGTCTCAAATTCTATTAAGGATGCTAAATGGTTTCCTAATTGTCTCATGGTCATTGTGAGAGTTTTGCACTTCTGAGCGTTGTTCTCTTATTGGAAATGAGTTTTTTCATAGGTCATGCATTGTTGTAAATTTTGTTATGCTTACTCTTCTCAAAAGATGGAAATGTATCCAACCTTCTAGGCATACTGCTTTTTACCCTCTGCTTCAGTTCTAGTCTAATCCTTTTCTTGGAGCTACATCCAGGTGAGAAATTGGTAATCACAGTTCTTATATTAATTCTTATCGAAGAGATAAGAATTATTGTCTTATGGCCCTACTATCCTGAGATCGAATTTTCTCCCACCATATTCCTTAACTCACTGGAACTCTAAAAGATAAAATACGTAAAACGTTAGAATTTTAAAAATGTATTCTTAATAGAATTTTGCCAGTCCCCATCCCTCCTATGTTTTATATAAGGGACTATAATTCCTAGGGTGATATGTGCCATTATCAGGGCACCCCTTCTGCCTTCCACTTTTAATCTCTTCAGTTATTTTATGAAAATTGCTCTCCCTAAATTATTGCAGGTAAAACAGAAGTCTTCATCTATAATTAGAAGGGGAAAGGACTGGTAAAAAAGGAAAGAAGGAAAGCATTCATACTACTTAACAGAATTAGCCATGTAGGAAAGAGGCTGCTGCCCAGTCTTTAGGGTTGGCATAGACCTTGAGTCTTTGATTCTGAAGTCAGGCAGTTGAAGAAAGATAAGGATGTTTCTATTTGCTTTCAGAAAGGCAGGTTCTCTGGTTCAATAGTTCGATAGCACAGGTGGCCCCACGACTGGCATTTTCCAATTAAGTTCAAGCTGTCTTGAAGGAAATTACTCTTAACTTTTTGTCACCATGTTAACTGTCAGTTCCTGTTTATTTTAAGAATTCTAGTCTATTTTCTTTGTCTTCAAGTATATTTAGTGACAAGTTCCAAGAGGTGGTTAGGTGTTGCCAACCAGATGCCATTTTAAACCAAAAGTCTAGATTTGCATCACCTTTTTTTAGAGGACATCACAGTGAAAGTTTGCATTCAAATTCTCCCTGGAGTGTGACCTTTGCCTTTGACGTCTTCTTTACATTTGTGTCTTTACCTGGAAATGGTAACAGGCCTGAAAGGAGGATATTTATTTTTAGTCTTGCAATTTTCAAGGTCCTTTGAGCTTCTAAGAAGATGCTTAGAATTGCAAAATGTAAATCAATCATTTATCGTAACGATAGATTTCAAAATATTATATTTCCATTTGAGGGATTTTTTTTTTCATTATCTAAACCACACCTTGGTTCTTTATGAAAAGAATTTTGGACTTTACACGGCAAAAAAAGAAGTTTCTATTGGCTTGAATTGCTGGTAAGGAGGTGTGCAAATGGCCTCAAGTTATACATTTGCAGAGGAAATATCATCCAGATGCTAAGTCAGCCTTTTCTTGGCAGACAACTAAGAATCACACCAGAACTAAGTCTAAAATCTTTAACAAAAGAATTCCACAATCTCTTACCTTTGGAACGGACATTAATTAAAAGAAACAGTCATATCCCCTGTGATCAGAGTTTAACCACCATTAATAAGAGTTCACCACACAATTAACACTTTGAACTGATTAGCAAATCGAAATCATAGCAAGAAATTTTGAGGTTGAAATAAGGAATGGACTTTACCCAACTCACTGTCCCTTATCTTTTAAAAGAAAAAAAATTAAGCACTCCAGTCGTAACAAACTGGGCAGATTTTGTTTTCAGTGAGGTGTTTGCTGTTACATATTGCACATAATGTATGGCACTGTTAGGAGGAAAAAATTGGAGTCAAAGTGGCTGGAAAGTTAGGTCTGCTCTGTAGCACTGTGAGATTGTTGACATCTGCCGAGGTTGGAGCGCTCAGTAAGCAGGAAATGGGGTGTCACTCTGAGTGGTAGTTTACCATTATCCTGGCATCCTAATGAAGTGTCTGCAGTGCACAGAGCTTCTGGATGGCATCTTAACGCACGGCTAAGCAAAAGCACTTCTCTCCCTGTCACTGTCATCCATCTGCCTGCACCCTACTGTAGCCAATGGGATGGAACCATGCTACAATGTGCTATAAGCCATTTAGAGTTGCACATTGCATAATCAGTCCCATCAAATATGTAAAAAATGGCTATTATTGGTTATTTTCCTCAAACTCTGGCACCTGGAGTTTGATACATTAGAGTTAAACTTTTCCAAGTGCTGTTTATGCTATTAATTCCACTTTCCTCTCCACTATCTAAATGGGAAGGAGTTGCATCCTCATTGTCTTAAGTCCTGTTAATGTATTGAAAGAGTTGTATGAATATTCATTAAAAACTTCACTATACATCACACTTCGTGAATTTATCAATGTGCAATATAATGGAATGGTCATTTTCTTTGAGACAATTTTTAAGAAAAAGACAAAGAATAAATCAACTCAAATCATAGATTGGTTGTTGTCATCTCAGAGCAGATTATTTAGTTTGCAGTGGTAGTTTGAGGTCTTTCAATAGATTTCTTTAAAGACACAGTGCATTTCACCAAATACATCTGCCTTTTAAGCCAGTATTGTCAATGCCCGATGATTAAATTTGATGCTTTAACATTACCTCCCATGAAATTCAAATGCAGTAGAGAGGGGGATATCTGTTATTAAGTGGCATAAGTAGAGCAAGGTATGTGTGTGTGATCCTCCCGAAACTTCTAGATAAACCATGTATGATCCTCCAGACATGACTGTAAGGCAGCTGGGCTCTCATGGCAAGAAGTGAAGTGGTAAAATGCCCACAAAGTTGAGAAGGAGCTTTCTGTAATGGGCACGGGCAACAGGAATCCGCTAAATTGGGGAGTTGGGCGGGGTTAGATAAACAAGAGGGCACAACGTAATTTGGTTGCATCAGGAATTTTTTCGCAGACATTAAAACTACGGTAAACATAACAGCGGGGCGGCTTGCTCTGCAGCACAGTGGGAAGCTTAACGCGTCTGCCGGCGCTGTGCCTGGCTCGAACCACTGCTAAAAGTCTCCGACTTTCATTAGCACTCAAAAATTCACCCAGTTCCCCCCAAAACGAGGAAAGTCCAAGCAGCAGAACCCCTCACTAATTATTGTAAATGCTCCCAGGTCACAATATTTGGGGGCAATAATGGCAGGATGATGTTTAACTAGAACAAAAGAGTCATTCTGAAATAAAAAAGAATAAAAGGGCTTGTTTGTTTGTTTGTTTGTTTCAAATCAGCGTAGCCTTTCATTCGATTGGTGAGGCAGTGTTGGAATATTAGATCACCTCTTTACAATGAAATTTTAGACGACCCAACCAATGTGTGTGCAACTTCTTTTGAGCAGTCAAAGTACAAGTTAATTTCACGAGTGACCTCCTCCAACACCAGCCCCGCCCTCACATTTATACAAGCATGTCTCTCGCAAGTCTCTGAAACAGAAACTGTTTCCTTTGGAGAAAATGTGTAATAATACAAAAATTAATATGGAACTGAATGTAACAAGGGAGGCAAACTAATGCACATGACTAGAATACTGCATGTCCAGTGAAAGTTTTTATCACCCCCCCCCCCCCTCAAATAATGGAGCTATGTGAGAAAGATGCTGGCTTCTTCAAAGGGAGAGTGGTTTGTTATTGATACCCATAAACATTTAAAATGGTAAATTTTTTTTAATAGAATGATAGGTGTTTATTTTTGCTAAATGCAGGCTTGGGAATCTGGTTTCTTCATTCATATCCCCCCAGCTGCTGTCAGCACTACAGCACATCAGCTTTCCTTCATGTGCGAATATTTCTCCAGAACTCATTTGCAAAAGAGTCGAAGCAATTTTAAACACCACATCCAAACCTCTTTTAAACACACAAAGAAATGGGAAAACACATCAGAACTAGACCATTGAGAAAAGCCTCCTTTCAAATTTACTGTTTGCCTCACATGCTAGTATAAAATACCCCACAAAGTCCCGTTTGTGATCCATTTGAAACAATCTTGATTTGCTTAAATTGTCACATTCTTCTTGCACATTTCTTCCTAGATGCAAAAATGGCAAAGAATTCTCCTCCGTCTTCATTATAAAAGTGCAGAAATTCTGGCTTGTTTATTCCTAATGGAACACTTGAGAAAGAAGAAAATATATAAATATCTCCTTCAGAAGATTAGTTGTCTCAATCTTTTTAAAAGAGAGTATTTGTTCATTTCTTCCCCATGGTAAACAACTTGAGTTTTTCATTGTAATCTTCCATTGTCAAAGTAATTTCACTTTACTGACTTGGTTCCATGCTTCAAAACATCGTACCTTTTAGTGTCCTTATTCCTTCTATACTATATATTAACGTATGTCACTAGGACATAGATAGTTAGGGATAGAACCTTACCATCTTTTTAAACAAATTTGTTGGAGGAGCCCTCTACTCCATTGTAACTTACTAAAACAGAATCTAAAAAAAAAATCACAATCTAACAAAATAAAATTGTATTTTACTCCTTATGAGAACACATTTCCAAGCTAAGGATTTCAGGCAAGAAATGGCATAAGTGTTTTGAGTATTTCAGATCAAGCATCAGAAATTTTGTCTGATCTACTGGTAAATATTCTATTGACAAGGTCAAGAACGAAGAAAAGTCTGGCCACCAAGACAGAAGAAAGAATAAGCATTTAAAAAGAAAAAAAGAAAAGTAGACAGTTTATCAACTTCAGTTTCTAAAGTACTGTGTAGTCCTTTACAGAATGTGGAGGAAACTCCCCGAACTATAATGAAAGTGCGTCCATATGTTCACCTACCATATATGTGTTTCCTCAAAAATTATATTAAGGATGTTAATGAAAAAAAGGGCTAATATTTTCAAGAAACTATAAAGAAAGAGAGAGAGGGAAAGGAAAGCAAGCTGTGGCAAAAAAACCTGGGCTCAGCAGCTTTCTGGGGGAAATGGTGAAATGTGACTATGTGATTTATAATGAGAAAAGGTATCTACAACATACAATTTTCTACCTAGCTGCAAATAATAATTCATAGTGATGTCCCTTCCAGATAAAAGACCTTTGCTATGTAGGACCCATGTGGTAAAATGATCATGATAAATGTCAGACCAGTGCAGGTAACGGCTTTACAAACCATTAAGATTAGCTGGCTCCTTTTTCCGATGATAACAGTAACCATGCTGTGACTCTATGTGGTAATAATATCTCAGTTCTGATAAATGCCAAAGCCAGGCAGAGGTGTTTATCATTCCCAGTTCAGAAATGCTGACTCAAGTTACCACATGTTGCCTGTTTTTCTTCTTTCACAATAGTCTCACAATTAAAAAAAAAGAAGCTGAATCATAAAATTATTTTATTCCCCATTCCTTAAAGGATTTTGATGCTTGTGCTATTAACTCGTCGTTGCTTCCAGTGTCACTGTGTGGCCATGTCAAATGAACTGACCAGAAAAACAGTCCACTATACTAACCATTTTTTCTTCTTCAGAGATCTTTTGTTCAAAATGAATAGTTATGGACAAAGTTTAATATGCTTCCTTTAAAAAGTATTTTTAACCCAAAAGGCAGGGAAACATATTTCTTAGTTCACGTTTTTCCTAATTGTGTGACTGATCTTAGCTGTTTTCGAGTGAGATTATTTAAATCCCCTATAAATTTAATTTGTCTGCAATGGAAAGAGGCAGACACTTATATTAAAAACTTCAAATCTAGAAAGTATTTGTAGTATTTCCACCCTTGTGAAAATGTTCAAAAACAATGCTTAATATAGATAGCTACTTGAGTCTTTAAAATGAATTGCTGGTTTATGATTAGAAAGATGTCCAATGACTCAAAATGGTAAGACTTGTTTTTAAAAAAAAAAAAGCTTGTAAAACCAGATACGTATGAATAAATACAGTTTAAAGAAAATTCTCACAGGAGAACTGAATTTCAAAGAAATAAACTAGTGAGCTTTATTTTCCTAGCAGACTATGGCCTGAGGATGAATTAGTATCATTTATAAGTTTCGGAAATTACTTGGCCACCATGACACCTCCAAAATTACTTTGAAAACAAGAAATTCTAGGGAGGGCAATACCATCGTGCTTTCCTGTGAAGATGACTGCTGGGGTGTCAGTCATCGTCTTACCCTTCAGTTCAGGCAAAGAGAGGCGTTGCTGCAAAATTGAGGAAGTTTGGTTTAAGAGACAGTTTCAGGTTGGTGAATTTTAGGAAATGTTGTCGTCCTAAAATTGGTTGCCCCAAAGCAATACCCTTTATTAAAAGTTACTTAGAGACTAAAACCTGAATACTTTTTCCAAACGTGCCCTCAATGTGAGCTCAGCGCACCGGAAGACCCTAGAATAACATAGATACATTTACATGAAAAAGAAAAGGTGATTTTATTACTTTCCTGAATGTATTTCAGGATGCATGAGGAAGTTAAGAATGATCATTTGAAGGCCTTCAGAAATTGATGAAGTGAAATTTTACATTCATTGATTTGATAGTAATTGCATTTCTCAATTATTTTTAATTTTTTTGATAGCAAGCTAACACCTGAGAAGTTTTGGAGTTTAGCAATCATCTTAGAGGATCTCCTCAGTCAGAAGGAAGATATAAATTTCATATAAGATACTTATATTTGATAGGTCTTAAATGTAAACATCTCTTATGACATGTTTTATATTTTTCTGCCCCTCTGACCTGTAAAATGACAGAAGATAGGAACCAACTTTGTATTTGCCACATAGGCCTATGTTGCAGGAGGCCATAATATATTTGTTTTTTTCAACCACGTGTATATATGTATATGTTTAATACTTCAAAACTTATTTAAGAAACAGATTGACTTATTTTTGTTTTAGCAATTTCTTAATTGTTTATTGCCAGAGAGTAGGAGTATAGGTGCAAAGAAATAGAGGTTGCACTTAACGAGATTAGGTTTGCTCCTAACATCATGCTCTGATGGCCTAGCTCCTCCTGGACAAGGATCAGAACTGGCCTCTGGAAATGATGCTAAACTGGCCAGTATGCTGAAGCTTTCCTCACAGGTTAAGGAATCCCTGGGCTTATGGCAATCAATTGGCCAGCGTATATTTGTTATTGACATTTATTAGCTATTGAGAGTTATTTCCATTTCTTTGTTTTTTGTTTTGGGGGGTTTTTTTGAGGAAGATTAGCTGTGAGCTAACATCCACCGCCAATCCTCCTCTTTTTGCTGAAGAAGATTGGCCCTGAGCTAACATCCATGCCCATCTTCCTCAACTTTATATGTGAGATACCTGCCACAGCATGGTTTGATAAGTGGTAGTAGGTCCACGCCCAAGATCTGAACCAGTGAACCCCAGGCCACCAAAGCAGAGCAGGTGAACCTAACCGCTGCTCCACCAGGCCAGCCCGAGTTATTTCCATTTTTAAAATTCTTCCTAAAGGGGCTTCTTTATTCAAAAATCAGACAAAACATTAACATCTCCTGGAAGGAGAAACTATGAATACAAGAGAAGTCTGCTGTGCCAATGAGATGATTCGGCCTAATTCTCTGGTAATCCTCACTAGAGAAAGAAAGAAGTCTTGCTCAGTCAAGCAGATTCAGTCCCTGCTGAATTTTTCATGCCCTGAAACTTACATTCCTCTGTTCTCAAGTTCAATGTTTTGACATAGATTATCAACACCTAAATTCAAACTTACCAGGTATCTGCAAGCATTGAGATTGTGCCTTCTTTTTAATTAAATAGAAAATTTGGCTTTTCTGGTTTGGAGGGGAGCAAGGAGGGCAGAATCTTGAAAAATTGCAAATTGCCAACCACAAGTTAGCCTGAAGGCCATGGTTATGCCTTGTTTATGATACAATGGCACTTCTATTTATGATACACTATATCTACTTATGAATTATATCCAAATACTCTTTGGTAATGGACAGCATTCTGTGTGTTTACATAACTATCACATACTCTGGGCTATTCCTGTTTTTAGGAAAGGGTACTCAACAGTGAAATTTGTGGTTTCATATGATTTTGAAAATAATCTTGAGCTATGAACCGTCGTGTCAGGACTGATAGAGAGGATGAGTCAAAGGAAAGATTTTAATGGGAAGGCAACTTACATTTAATGAGCACTTACTCTGTGTGCATTTATGTGCATTGAACATTTAATTCTGCAAACAATCCTAAGATATAGATATAGATATATATATATAGATATATATATAGATATATGGAGTTTTTGTATTTTTAAGTAAGGAACTGGAAGCGTCAAGAGTTCAAGCAACTTGCCTCAAATTATGCAGTGCAGGAAGAATGCTAACCTAGTCCTTTTAGACTCTTACCTGATATACCGCTTCTCTTACTTTATAATATGAGTTTCAAGTATATGTCTATTTGTGAGTCTTGAATTTTCCCCTGAGTGTTTCTCCCTAAAGTAAGTGTGTTCTTTAAGGAAATTTATCAAGCAATTGTTGCCATTCCTTGGTTGATTCCTTAATACCCAACTCAAGTTTTATAATTAAAAGGCATAACCTTGGGGCCAGCCAGGTGGCGCAGCATTTAAGTTCACACATTCTGCTTCAGCATCCCAGGGTTCACCGGTTCAGATCCCAGGCACAGACATGACATGGCTTGGTAAGCCATGCTGTGGTAGGCATCCCACATATAAAGTGGAGGAAGAAGGGCATGGATGTTAGCTCAGAGTCAGTCTTCCTCAGCAGAAAAGAGGAGGATTGGCAGCAGATGTTAGCTCAGTGCTAATCTTCCTCAGGGGAAAAAAAGGGCATAGCCTCAAAGATTTGTACCCAGTCATAAGGTGCATTGAAACAGACAAAATGTGCCCTGAAAATACTAATCCTTCCTGTAAGCCACAACGGTCTCTAAATCCTGAAATAGTCATGATACAAAAAGTGTAAACTGATTAGAAACTAAACTGCTTTCTTCCAAATATAGCCCTGACATATAGGTGACTATCATTTTTTCATACAGGATCCACTATACATTCCAGAATAACTTTCAAAAGCAGAACAGCTGTGATGTTGCTGACCTCCTTGAAACAAAGGGGTACTGTAGTCCTTCAAGAACTACAGAGAAATAGAATGAATAGTACCCCGATACACTGGTTACTGGGAGAATCTGGTCTTTTCTTCCTCTGAGGGAACCTATATAACAAAGCAGAATTAATTTTGAAATATGATTTAACATGTGGCTATAAATAAGTTAATAACAATAAATGCATGGATGATAAGGCTGGAAAAGTGTCCAGGGGTCATGAGGTCCAGGGTTCTGCACTGCACAGAGCTCTTGCCATCATTGTATAACTTATCTCTGCAAAGGCATTTGGTTGTAAATGTCCTTGTTTTAGTAGGAACATTTCATGCAGATAAATGCAAATGTAACTATCATAAACCATATTTTTAAATATGTGTCTCAAAACCATGAATCAGTGAAAACTATAAAGCCACATCCTTCTATAACGTGAAGAGCACATTTCACATCGTGTAGATGTTACTTCTCTAAGTAGCCTGGAGTTGCTTTTGAAGAAGCTCGTTTACAACAGAGTTCAGTTGTAACTGAGCAGAGTAGTCTGAGAATATGGGGCCAGGTGAGTGAAGAGTGAGTGTTAGTAAGAAAGAGTTTACTATTTTAATATGTACATGTACACTGTATATATTTTTACATATACATTTTTTTTCCCACTGTTGAGTGGCAAAAAGGAAGTGCTACAGAAAGGTTTGGTATGCAGTTGTGGGTCACAGCTTAAAGATTGGAGAAGGTGTTTGGATCTGAGTGGGGGACTAAAATGGAAGTATTAAAGAGCACAGACTACATAGAAAAATGAATCATAAGGGAATGAGGGTAGGAACAAATGTGAGTGAAAAAGGAAAGAATTAGGGAGTTGATTATTACTGGAAAGAAGTTGCACAAGTCTCTTAGTATATGATTTACCTAAGAGGTTCTCTAATTCTCCTTGTAGAAAACGTTCTTTCTTCCCCCTTTAGTCATAACATAAAAAAGCCAGAGATATCTCAGTTTTCTCAAAACTCTCAGTACTTCACGATAATGAGAAACCATATGCTGAAGGAGAAATATTAATAGAAAATGCTGTCTTTCAGATGCTCACTGAATCAATTGAAGACAGTTGACACTTCTTTAGTAAGCTGTGTATGAATCTTAGCTCATTAACCACTCCTGTATTATGTATGCTGATTCCAACTCCTAATATGACACATCAATAAACCAGATCTGAAAAGGTGTCATTTCGATTTTAATGTATCCAATTGTATTTTTAGATGTTCCTCCACTTAGAAGTGTTTGTGTTATTTCCTGAGTTTACAAGCTATGGAAGAGTGGGTGTGGTATTGATTTGAATGGGAAGCCACTGCTCCTATAACCTTTTTAAAGATTTTGTTCTTTATGTTGTAAGATGTTGTAAGAAAAATAAATTGCTCCTCCTTAATAATATTTCAGCCCTCTCTAAGCTATTGTCCAGTTCCCCCTCCAGTAGTTAAGGATAACTTAGGCACAAACATGTTTGTACCACTATTTAATTGTCCAATTCGTCAAGTGTGTGTGAAAGTAGAGTAAAAGAAGAAATATTTCCATAAAACATTCTTCATGTAGGACGTTTCTTCTAAGCAGATATGGGAATTACTAATTACTTTTATAAGGATTCTTATATATAACCGACCTGCTCACTAATCAGATCATCAGTCTCTCTGCCTATCACAAAGTATGTAGGGTACTCTGAAATGTCTGGCTACCATAGCAATTGTATTGTCACCAACCAGCACCCACTCAGTTCAAGTTTCAGCAACTACATCTTGAATGCTCCCTGCAGCCAGATAGAATGCTTGCTGCTGAAAGTCAAAGGTGACCCAGACCCAGAGTGGACCTCAGAAAAGGGGAAAGGGGAAAAGAGGTGAACATTTATGGAGGACTTACTTTTTACTAGTCGTTGTGCTAGGTACATTACATACTATCTTGTTTAATCCATAAAACTAGCCTTTTAGAAATTATTCAAAGAAAGTAAGAAACTTACCTAAGACCACAGAACTAATAAAAAACTGTTACAGCATTCAAACCCAGGTCGCTCTATTCCAATCCAGGTTCATGTCTTTCATTTGTTCACTAATTCTTTCTTCATTCATTTAACCCACTATAAGCCAGTATAAGAGTTGCCTAGATTTACAGGAAAATTCCCAGTTTAATGGAGGGAAATTGACCAGGTGGAGAGTTGTACAGATAAGATGTTCTAAGCACAATGGAATACAGAAGAGGGCGAACTGACTCTGTCTAGGGAAGTTCATGTTTCTTTTACCCAGTGGTTAAAAAGACTTGGTAAAGTTTTAATTCCTGCCCAAGCATCATGGCAGTGACCTTGCAAATTCAAATAATTCCAATTAAGCAATTTCCAACCTTTCTGAAACCCTCCCTAAAAGTGAGGTTTGCTGGACGTAACCATTTGGACCACTCTCTGCTTAATCATCTGTCAAGCTTAATTTATGGCTGCTACTTCAGTAGTTGTCAATATCAACTGATCCTTTTTTGGAGACTCAGCCGATAACCTGATCATACCATGGCCAGAGATTTCAGTGAAAATAGAAAGGTCTCTTCTCCTCCCCTCCCCCTCCTCTCACCTCCCCACTTCTTCCAATATCATCTTTATTACTTGAACCAAGTGGTTCACAAGATCCTCAGGTAAATTATACTACTAGCCTCATGCCAAATCATGCAGAATGTATCCACCTCATGAATATACAAATGTAGATACATGTATATGCATATGTGTATGTCATTGGTATGTGATATTAGCTTCAGATGGCTGGATACAGGTATCCAAGTATCCCTGTTAGCTCTGTCCTGAGCATATTATTCCAATTCCACTCTCTTCTTTATTGACTTGTTTTACTTCTTTTTCTGAGTTATCCCACAGGCTCCAACTGGTCCTATGAAGCGTTATGCTTTCTTACCATCATTGAGCTACAAGGGGGCCTTCTACCCTTTTGGCAGAAAGATTAGATCTGCTGTCGGCTGTGGTGTTGCAACTGGCTTTTCTTTCTTTCCTCTCTCTCTCCCCTTTGTCTCTTTCATTTGCAGTTGTCCAATCCATATTACGTTGGAACTCTTCTAAGAATAACTGCAATTTTGAAAGCCCTGACTGTGGGAGGCATTATTTATAGGCCTTTGTGGTTTTAGGAGGAAGAAGAAAAGCTTCCAAGCAGAGTTCTACTAGGAAGACTGCCCCAACTCCACTTTGGCCAAATACCATCTTCTGCAGGATATTTTCCTATAATTCCTTACAAAAAGTTTCTTTTGCAACAGTGTATTAAAAAAAAAAAAAACCTGCCTGTTTCCAAAGTAACTCTTTCTTACCCCACCGTATAAAATTTATATACCTAATAAGAGGTGCTTATGAAGTGGACTTTTGGAAGTACATCATATTAGGAACTGTGTTTGGCTTTAGTGTTAGAGACTCATCCTCAAAGTCTTCAGTACACAAGGACTTATTTTCTTATGTCAAAGATAACCAGGTAGTACAGAACTGGTCTGACTGCTTCACAGTTTCAGGAAGCTTCTTCAAGCTGTGTGTTCCATTCTGCACGGCCTTGGATCTCAAGGTCGTTTCATGGTAGAACCGTTCCATCTACATTCTGAGGAGCAGAAAAGTAAAAAGGCTAAAAAGTCAAATCAGCTCCCTGTAACACAGCCTCACCAGAAGTCCCACATAGCACTTTGATTTAAGTCTCATTGACCGAACTTGGTCACATTGTTACTCCAGCTGCCAAGGAAGCTGGGAAATGACCTCTTTTAGCTAGGTATATTGCCATCCCCTCAACAGTGGAATTGTATTCCTAAGGAAGAAGAGAATGGATATTGGGTAGATGTGTGCCTTACATATTCTTCTCTTATATATGGTCTTTTCCAGCAGCCTCTTTAGAACCATCAGGAGCTCTGTGCTAGAACTTAGAAGTAAAGTATAGAAAGGAAAGGTACTTAATCAGTGTACATATGTGTTTAAGTTCAATAAATAAGTACAATTCTAGGCCCTGGTTAAAAATACATGCATTCTCAAGTAAGATGCATTCTCAAGTGTACTAAGTAACTCAAGTCTTACTGTGCCATCCATGCCCATAAAGGAAAAAAGAAACAAAATGAAGGGAAACAATCTATGTGGTATGTAGTTTTGAATAATTTCCTATTTTTTTTAATGTATGTGACTAGGTATTAAGCTTTCAATTTTTTTTTTTTTTGTAGTTTCTTATTTTACAGCAAAAGCAAAATGTGTTAGGGAGAAAGGATAGCATAGAAGTAATAAAAAAAATTCTTTACTCTTTCGCAAGATCAAGTAAACAATAGAATATTTGTAATTGAATTACACTGTGTGTCCTTGTGTATTCATTTCCCATTGCTGTTGTAACAAATTACCACAAACTCAGTGGCTTCAAACGACATGAATTTATTATCTTATGTTCCTGGAGATCAGAAGTCTGAAATCAGTTTCACCGGGCAAAGATCAAGGTGTTGGTAGGCCTGTGCGCCTTCAAGAGGCTCTATGTCTTTGCTTTTCCAGGTTTTAGAGGCTGTGTTTATTCCTTGGCCCAGGGACCTTCATCACGTAGCCATTTCTCCTTCTGCTTTCTTTGTCACATCACCTTCTCTCCCTGACTCTGATCTTCCTGCTTCCCTCTTAACCACCTTTTTGATTACACTGGGCCCACACACATAATCCAGGAGAATCTCCCCATCTCAATCACACCTGCAAAGTCCATTTTGCCATGGAAAGTAACATATTCACAGGTTCCAGAGTTTAGGATATGGACATCCTTGGAAGGCCATTATTCATCCTACCACAACTTGTAAAATAGTAAAACATTTATGCAAACTAATTTCATACCTGATCTGAACAGGAAGATCATGTGGAAGCCACACTGTTGCTGCTTTCATCTTACTGTGATCTAATTCAGAGTCAAAATGCAGAGACTCCATGGTAACGAGGCTAAGTGCGCCTATTCCCTTTGGCTGCTGATTAGGACTTTAAGTTGCTGAGTCTTAGCCCAAAATTCTCCTAAGAAAATTCCCTCATGTACCTATGAAATCTCATACTTTTCTAACCTTTTTAATTTCTTTTCTTTTTCAGAAAAGCAAGACTACAACACAAGAATTGAAACTATAAAGTCTCTTGTACAAAAACTCCCTCCACCAAATCGTGACACCATGAAAGTCCTCTTTGGACACCTAACTAAGTAAGTTGTAAGGGTTTCTGGTTGTGTTGTCGTATACTCGTTTCCTAAATGAGCAATATTTAACTTCAGATCTCTACGACAAAAGTTTCCACATGCATCTATCTCAGATTTTCCCCTCTAGCTAACCTAAGTCTTCCTGCAGAAGCTGCAGAATGTACTAGAGGTAGGAAAGAGAACCTAAAAAAGGAACTTGTGAATGAGCTTATTTTTCCTGGCCTTTTCAACGAGTAGATGTTTGCTATTTGATTGTTAGAAGCATAGCCAGAGCCCTGGGATGGGTCATCTTTACTTTCTTATCTAGTATAATGGGAAGAGCAGGAAATGATTCAGATATGAGTGTAAAACCTAGCCCCTCCATGTACCAAGTGCTGTGACCTCAAATAAGATACTTAAACTCTCTGAAATCCAAATTCCTCATCTGTAAAACGTTGATTCAGATTGATAAGGTGCCATGTGTGTAAACAGCTAAGAATAGAGTATTCTAGGCAGTAAAAAAGTAAGTTTAAAAACCCAGAGGACCAAAAGAGCTTGATGTATTTGAAAAGAGAAAGCAGGCCAGGATGGCTTGAGCTGAACAAACTAGGAGGGCAGTGGTGGGAGTTGAGGTCACGGACATTAGACCAGTGTCAGGTCACATAGGTTCTTGTGGGCCACAGTGAGAGATTTGGGTTCCATTCTAAATAAAATGAAGAACCACAGAGAGTGCTAAATTAAGGGAGTATAAGAGATCACCCTGGCTGCCTTGGGGAGAGTGAATTGCAAAAGTGAAACCAAGGAGACGTACTAGGAGGCAACCAGGCAAGAGGTAATGGCGGCTTGAGTGAGCCTTTAGGGAGATATTTTAATGGTGGGTCAGACTGGACTTGCTGTTGCTAGGGATGCAGTGGGGAAAGGAAAGGGGAAATTGAGTGTGCCTCCTAGGGTGTGGGCTTGGGCACATGGAGAAATGGTAGCGCCATGTAGAGAGATGGGTAAAAGTGAGGGAGAAGCGGGATGAACAGGAAGAGCAGACTGGGGAGCTCCATTTTGGACTTGCTAAGTTTGACATGACTGTTGCTCATTTGCCCTCTGTTAACATCTTCTTCAGATAAGGCAAAATACAGTACAAGTGATGAGGTTTTCGCTTTCTCCATATACGTATAGTAATGTTGAAGCCTGATAGAGTTTCAAAGAGACTGGGCAGTTTGCTTTTGTGAGATTAAATCTTAATCACCTTAATCACCCATTCCTTGGTTTGAGTCCTTCCTACAGATTATTCAGCTAATCCACTGCATGATTTTTAATTGTAAATGTAATACACACAATTACACAAACAAAAACTTTAAACAACAGTGGTGCATATACGTTAAAAAGTGAAATTTGCTTAGCCAGCTGAGCAGAAGTAACTGGTCTTTTTGTATATATCCTTCCAGACCTGTTTCTAAGCACTTGCAAACATGTGGATGTATGATTGTTTATCGTGTTGAAGTATATCATACTGTACATATTGTTCTGCAACTGTTTTGCAACTCATGGACAGCTTTCTACTTCATTTAACAGACTCATCTGGTTCTTTCTAATGATGACATAGTATTCCATGGTAAGGATTAGTCCATAATTTGCTTAACCAGTCACTGCATTAGGTAACACATTTCAATCTAATTCATTATATTAGTTTCTTTCTTATTTTACTCCCAGAGGGGAATTTGTGTCAAAGTTCAGAACATCCCTTACTGTTAGAATGTCCCTTCTTGTCACCTCCACTTACTAGCTACAGTGGGAAACCCAGTGTGGTTTAGTGGAAAGAGCTAGGGCTTTAAAGAAAGACAAAAGAGATCTAGAGTCAAATTCCTGTTCTATACTTTACTCCCTTTATGATCTCAGGCACATAAAATCAGATTAAATAATATCAACCATATCTTGTGGTTATGAGAATTAAATGAGATAATGCATATAAAATGCCTGGCACAAGGTAAGCATTCCTCAAATGCTAATTCTTTTCCCTTAGGATCCAGACACACCATGAAAGAGGTTTCAAGTTACAAGTAAATACTAGAGTGCTTATCTCAGTAACTTTAACTGGACAAAGTCATAAAATAAATAGAAAAGTATACATTTAATGCTATGCAATACCCAGTCATGGAGATCTTGAGAAATATCCATTACTCAGTCTCAATTATTCCTTTTTTTTTTTTCCTATGGGAAGAACAGCTATAAAATGAAGAAACTGAGAGTCAGCTAAATCGTCCTTTGAAAAAAATAAAACACACAGATGAGAATCCATTCAATTAAAAATCTTCAAAGGATGAGAATCCTCACCTTCCTGCATCAATCCCAGTATTAACAATTAATGCCTGATCAGGCTTCTTATATCTAAATTAATTTCTTAATTTTGCTAGAACTTTCATTCAGTTCACTAGAGATGGAAATAGATGTTTTTAACTAAGATTTAAGATCAGGTTATTATATCACCTTCACAGTATTCACATTATAAGGTTTCTCATTATAGGTGGAGAGAAAAGTGTTATTTGCTAGCCACCAACTTTTCTTGAGTAGTGTGACCACATTCCACCCTGCACTGATTTATAAACTGGGTTTAATTATGCATAAGTGTGTGCACATGATTATATCTTGTTAAGCATTTCTTGCTAAGTTTTTGATAAACAGCCAATCGTGGCATGTCATCAAAGCCTGAGAAGACTAAATAAGAAGATTGTTTAACGAGAATTTAAATATATTCATGTTTGAAAGAATCATTAGAATGTTTTCCTTAGTCTTGATGCATTTGGTAGTTCTTCAGAAAATCTACCGTCAACACTTGTGTGTAGTGTTTATTCCAAATTGTTGCAAATATATATATTTTGAAGTTTGTTTAGTGAGGGTCAGGGAACGTAATGAAGTGCCAGAAATTCCACTTGACCTACGTACTCTACAGCCAACAGAATAGAACTCCATTTTTGCAGAGCTCTGAGTTAAACAAACATTCCCTTGAAAGCAGAGCAAATACTGAGAAAGCTTAATACAGCATGGTTGCACTAGAAGGTGGATGCAAGTCCTGTCCACAAAAGCCAGAATTTTTAAAGGGTTATGATTATATTAAGTGTAAGATTATATAATGGCTACACAGTCTGAATAGTCTCAGAGCTCAGAGTCCTTGTTCCTGATCAAACTCAGGGTCAAGTTCTCTGCTTCTGCTGTGGTAGCTTGAGACCAGAAATTCAGAATAAGCTATCATCAAAAATGCTAGCAACCAGAAACCCTGATTAATAGCCACTTTCACAAATTGACGTTACAGTGATAAGCACTGGAAGGTCCTGTGGTACCTTCTGAATCATCATGTAAATGGCAAGTTCTAGGTCTATAAAAATATGTGTCAAATGCATTGTCCTATAGCCTGCTTTTTTGGAAAGGCAGGAAGGCAAAGTGAAGATGAAGTTAATGGGAAGGAGGACGTAAAAAATAAGGCTTACTTTCTGAAGGGTCATAACTGGAGTTGAGAGCCAGGCAAAGGAGTTACAGAAGACACAGAGAACCACGGAAAGTTTTTCTGTCAGACAGTTGTGTGATGTGCTCAGTGTTAATGAAAGAGTCATCTGACAAAAGAGTGCAGGGTGAACGAGATAGAACAGGAAAAGAACTCAGGAGGCCACGTGGGATTTGTAGTTAGATTGGAGTAATGAACATCAAATGGAAAGAAATGGTCCAAATCTTGAGACTTTCAAAGGAGAAGTTCACACAATTTTTTATTTCTCTCATTTCTTTGTCTCCCATATCCAGTCAATCACGGAGATAAGTCTGAGGTTTTAATGCTGGGTAATCATGAAAATAATCCCTCAGACAGCAATTTAAAAAAAAAAAAGCAAAAGGAGGTATTGTTTAAAAAGTTACCCTTTTGGAGCTGACCCCGTGGCCCAGTGGTTAAGTTTGCCCCCTCTGCTTCAGCGGCCCAGAGTTTCACTGGTTTGAATTCTGGGTGCAGACTGGCAACACACATCAAGCCACACTGAGGTGGCGTCCCACATAGCAGAACTAGAAGGGCGTATAACTAGAATACACAACTATGTACTGGGGGCCTTTGGAGAGAAGAAGAAAAAGAAAAACAAAATAAAAGACTGGCAACAGATTTTAGCTCAGGGCCAATCTTAAAGGAAAAAAAAAAGGTACCCTTTTCTCTATATTGCAAATGCAGACAGGAGAAAGAGGAAGATAAGGTTATAGAAAACTAATGACATAGGATGAATCTGATTTTGGTGAATGTATTGAATCAAGTCTTCCGTAAGCTACTGGTTGGGATGTACCAACCAGCATGTGGGGAAAGCCATATCTCGAATTTATGTCAAGAACGAAAACTTTTCAAATCTTCATACCTTTTGAGCCAGTCATCTTAACTGCTAGGACCCTATCCTAAGTACTGTGGAGGGGTGGGGCAGTTTATGCAGATAAATAGTTTATGATAGTACTATTTGCACTGGTGGAAACTTTGAAACAACTTTGTGTTCAGTGATGGGGACGGTTATGTAAAACATGGTACATAGTATCAGCCTAGTGAAATGTAGTTCATAGCTAATTGTTTTGTAATTTAGAGAAATGCTTGTGTTAAATTAAAAAGTCATGGGTACAATATTTTATATACTCAAAGAGAGTATAACTATAAATATGTGGCAGAGTTGTGCATCAGGGGAAAACTAAAGATATTTGCTGAGATGTTAACATTTCTTTCTCAGAGTTGTTGAACTATGAGAGGTTTTTTCCTTCATGTGTTTCTTTCCCTCTCCTAACAACGGTGTAGGAGACCTTGAGGGTAAGAGAACAGGTAAAGGGAACAGGCTTTGGAATTAGATGTGAATGTGGAACTTGGCTCTGCCAGTAACTGGAGGTGTAACTTTGAACAAGTCACTTAGCTCTAAGCCTCCATTTTCTCATCTGTAAAATGGAGATCATAATAAAACCTATTTCTCTGGTGAGGATTGAAGGAATAATGCTTTTAAAGAATCTTCACAGTACCTAGCATACATTAGGTCCTAGATAAACACTATGTATCAACAATGTATTATTTTTGTAGTGAGAGAAATATAAAAGAATTTTTAATGAAATAAATATAGGAAGAACTGCAGAGGCTACGTTGCCAAATTTCCTGGCTTCCAGAAAATTCTTTATCTCACCACAGAATCTTTCTCCAAAACCCGAGTTTCTATACTGGCCTGACTCAGCCAGTTTCCCCTAGTCCCAGTGAGGCTGCTTTCTGGTTTGACAAACCACATGACACCTCCATGCTGTGCTCTGTCTCCGTGTCAACTCCCCAGCCTGGCTCTATTCTGTCACTGACTCACCATCAACCTGATCCGCATTTGTCCTGTGTTCTCAGATCCAACTGTTTTCACCTTCGAAGTGGCAGCATAATGATAAAATAATCTAGTCTGCCTTAATTTAAGGCAGGCATAAGGAGGTTGGAGATAGGCACAGGTCTTCCTTTGCTTCTTGTCTGGAACTTTCCAGTTATAGCAGTTTCCTGGGGATGGTTCTCTTGCCTTCTTGTCTAACTTATCGGAATGATTCTCACAGTAAGAATTTCCTGCCAGGCAGAACAGCACACTGGCTTTGTGGAAGCCTGGTAAGTGAGACATTCTGAAGCTGGTAGGGCCTTACCCTATGCCTCAAATTCCCACTGTAAACACTCCTAGAAATCCTATCAAGCACATATCCACCTAGAACTGGCCCTGACCTTTTGAAGTTCTGAAATTCCTGTTGCCATTACTATTAGTAAGGTGTTCTAGCTATTGCTGAAGTCTTTTCCCACATTTTTATTTCCAGGATAAAAGTAATACGTGATAATTACAGAAAATTTAGAATATAAATACAAAATTATTTCCACCAAGCTAAATCAAACTCAGTAGCCAGATTTATTTTATGGTATGCATTTTGGAAGCCAGAACACTCTCAAATTTTTGAGGAGGTGGGAGACAGAAAAGAACAATTACCATGTAAATACACATTGTTCGGAGGAAGTCAAAACGTCTTAGAAATGGATGGCTTTTAGGAGTGACTTATAAAATGATGTCACTCAGTGATTTTCAAAAACAGCCTTGGAAGAATATATTTGCTGCAGATTTTAGATGCAACTAAACATTCTTATGGGAGACTTGTACTTCATAAAATAGGTTGAAAGGAGAGCTAAAAGTTTTCCCTTTTGCATTGACTAAGAAAATCGTCCAGCTGTTCATAGAATTCCAAGGTGAAAAACTGATATGGCTGAATAGACAAATCTCATGGAAGCATGCCAGTTGAATGCCTCCTTGAAAGGCAAAACATCTGAGCTGTGGCTACTTTGTGAGAGTAAACTGATATTTAAAGCTTCTCTGTGGTCTTCATGGATGTTAAATAAAATATTCTACAAAAGCATGTCAGAAGCAAATGATGGTGACCTAGAAATATAAGGGTTGTATGAGGAAACAATGGTGAGCAAATAATTCGTCCACCCCATCTTCAAAATGGCACTGTGGGCATTTTGCGGGGAAAAAATGAGACATAACTAAAGAATGGACTTGAAAGCCTGTGAGCCCTCGCCCTTCTCTCTGGTGGTCAAGAGCCATGACTGGTGAATCTCTCTGCCTTCCATCAGACCTCTGAATGCCCAGCTCTGGTGTGCATTGGAGCAGGCGATGTTTTTCTGTGCTGTCTTCTGGCACTGCACCCTTTTTCTGTACACTTTGGTCTCTCACCCAACCACAATACCTGATAGCCAATGATTTGCAGGCCATGGGTATTTTTACTGGAAAATGAGGAACCTGTGCAAATTCTTATTTTCTTTTTTCTCTCTTTTTTCTTTTCTTTTTTTTTTTTGTTCCTGAGGGACAGAGGCTGCAAGTTGTTTGAAATAAGCCAGAAGCCTAATAGCTCCTTTGCTTGTGTATTTGAAATGGCACCCTAATCACTTTGAAGAGCTAATGTACTTCCTATGGGCCTGAAATTTCTCAACTGGACTCCCGTGGCAGAATTTGGCCTGGTAGTTAAGAAAATTAATTACTCTGATTGTGAGGATGAAGCAATAGTTCCCAACTCCCTGTAGTAATCATTAAAATGTCATCTACTAAGGAGACATCTTGGCATGGGATTTATAAGGTTTGTGAGCTGGGGACTAAGGTTCAATGATCCTTCCAGTGGTGGATCTGTGTTCTGGAGGAAGGCCTTGGGAGATAGGGTTTTTAAGATGGGAGTGAAATTATTACTTTAGATCTTTTGATTTAACATTTGAATGGTAACATTAACCACTGAATAATAGGAAATAAAACAAAACCTAAAATGGCTACTGCCATCTATCATTGTCTTTACTATTAGTGGTGGCCCACCCCACGGGGGTATTTCTCTCATGAGAGGTAAATTTTTTAAGTTGCCCCACCCTTCTCCGCTATGAATCTTGGCCTTTTGCTTAATGGAAAGAACCAGGCATTTGGAATCAGAAGACATAGGCTCAAATCCCAACCTCAGCCCTTAGAAACTGTCCAACATTAAGAAAACCTTTTAGTGTCTGTAACATTCCCTTTTGCTTATATGTGAAATAGGTCAAATAAATTCACACTTGTGAAAATGTCTGTGAAGTGTGACATCCTATCCACCTATTCCTTCCAGAAGTCTTTAATGAGTCCTACTCTATTCCAGGCACTGGACTAGATTGGAGGTTGGCAGTTATGGCTCATGGGCCACATTCAGCCTGCTGTCTGTTTTCGTCAGTAAAGTTTTATTAGAACACACACACAAGTACCTATATGTTTGTGTATTTCTGATGGCTGCTTTCACTTTACAGTGGCAAGAGTTAAATAATTGGAACAAGTTGCACAAGGCAAAAAATATTTATTCTCTGACCCTTTACAGAAAACATTTGCTAACCCCTCACTTGATACTAGAGGCATAAAGAGGCCTCCTTCTCTCACTTACCCAATAGTCTCCTGGGGTAGATAAATTAGTAAACAATTATAATAAATATCATATGATATCACAAGACACTATGAGGGTACAAAGAGGAGCTGAAATTTAGCCTAGAGAAACCAAAGAATGCCTCCCAGAGGAGATGACATGGGATATCTTTAGAATGTCAGTTTGGCAGACAACAGGCCTGTTATAAGCAGAGAGAATGTTGTGTACAAAGAGAACCACGGTGTGGTAAAGAAATGGTGAATTCTCTGGAATGGTTGGAGAATTAAGAAATGTAAAACAAGTGACAGAACATCAACCCAGAATGCAGTAAACTAGAGCTGAATTGTGAAGCGCATCATATACTTTGCTGAGGAATTCGAAATTCCTTCTGTAGACATTAGGTGAATCACTGAAGGGTCTGAAGCAAGGAGGTAAAGTAAGGAGATTCGTATTTATGACAATCACAATCTTTATAAGTGTGAAGGATAGCCCATAGGAAGGCAACACTAAAGGTGGTGAAACAAGTTAAGAAGCTGTATGATAGTCTAAGCTAGAGATCCCCAACTAAGAGAGAGGTAAGGGGAATGGGGAAAAGGGATGGGTACAAGAGGCATGGAGGAGGTCAATTCAACAGCACATGCTCACCAAGTGCATGCAAGAGGTTGGGAAGAAGAAAGATTCCCAGATGGCAGCCAAGTTTTGAACTAGCTGAATGGTGATACCATTAACTCATGTAGAGGAAAAGGGCGAAATTGGAGGCATGAAAGGAGTATTTTTTCGACATGATGTGATTTGGTCATTGTTTACATTCCAGTAGCAAAATCCGTTAGAGGGTAAGAAATATATGTCGTGAGTGCAAGAATGGTGATTGGGATCTAGGTATAAATTTGGGAGTCATCAGTTTAAAGATGGCAATGGAGTAAGGTCATGAGTAACCCCAAAGAATGGTGTGAAGCTAGAAGAGAGTTGAGGACAGATTCCTGGGGATGTCTAACATCGAAGGGGTGGTCAGAGGAAGAGATTGGGAAACGAGTCTGAGAATGGCATGTATGGTGATAGAAGGGAAACTTGGCAAGAGGTATTGCATTTTGTGATTAAAACTATTACATCCACAAAGGAGGCCTAGAAAATTCTTATGATAACAGAACATTGGGCAGAATTTCTAGTGATGACTAGCTACTGTTCTAACCTTCATCCTTTGGCTCTTGACAGATCATAGGAATACATATAATAATCTAGCAGAAAAAAATGTTATTCTATAGCATAGTCAGGTCCTGAAAGATTGGTGAAGATGGAAATTACAAAGAACTGACCTGATCCCTTCTGCCATCAGAGCTTAGGCTCCAGGAGGACAGGAATTTATGTCACTCTGATTCCTGCTATATTCCCAGAGCCTTGTACAGAGTCCCACAGATTACAGATACTCAGTAATTTTTGTTGAATAAATAAAATCACATGACTTCACTGAACAGGAAGATAATAATCTAACAGCCAGTGATGGCTCCAGTTAAAATCAACTGGAATCTTGGAAACTTGATAGATTTCAGAGTAGGACTAGAAAATATTCCATTTTGAGGGTATTGGTTAGTAAGCTGTCCCTCTCAAGTTTCCCACTCCTTACCTGATATTTATCTTTTCATCATAACGAAAAGAAGAACAGCTCCAATTGTAAAAGAAGCAATATCAATGTTAAGACTGCATGTTAGGAGGCCCTGAGTACAATGATGAATGAGTGTTAAAGGAGGCTGACCCTACTAAGGAAGCCTTGGTCAGGAAATCTATGACCACCCATCACTGTTGGATCCCAGATCACTCACTGCGGTCCATGGTGGGGTCACCAGTTCTTCTGATTATCTGGAATTTGTAACAGATCTTGGAATATAAAAACTTACTTTTATATCTTCTGTCATTACTCCCCCAACTAGATTTAAGACTTTCTACCACATCTGTCTCCTAGCCTATCAACCCAACCTCCCTGTCAATCATTTGTTCCAGATCCAATATTGACTTCCTACTACCTTGAATTACTTCGCATTAGGTGAGACAAGAAAGAAATCACCATGATTACAAAAGCTTGCCATCTGCTATTAAGGGTATAAAGACATTTGATTCTCCTATTTTATGGAATGGCAAACTTCAAACTGGAAGGGGAAAAAAATTAACCAGGCCTCAAGTCACCTGATTTCCAGTCCACTAGACCACACTCTGCTCTCTTGCCAATACCAATACTCAATTGTGTTTCCAGGGAAGAAGGAATAGTAAAACAAAGACTGAGAAAGAGGAGCCAACTGAGATAGAAGCACAGACCCATCGCTCCAATTCCCTTATTCTAATTGATCACCAGCTATAATCCCAACTCTTTAAATAAAATTACCTAACTGGTAAACTGACATATTTATACAACGGGTTTTCTTGGTGTCTGTCTCTCTCTCTGTCTCTCTGTTTCTTTCTCTCTCTGTCTCCCTCTAACATATTGCTTTCCACCTAAAAAACACTGGGGAAAGTTTTATTTTTAGGATTTCTTTTTAAAAACATGTTCCACGTCCACATTCATTAATGCTGTGTGTGTGTGCACATACGCGCCCTTAGAAAGAGCACGTTTTTTAAAAGGCAGTGATGGTTCTGCCTTTTACCACCTTCTTTCTCCTCTTTAAATGGAAAGCTCTGAACCCGGATGCCCAACCATGGAAGATATTCTTCCAGAAGCAGCATCTGGCTTCCTGGCAAGCCCTTCAGGCGAGTTGTTTGGGGAGATTTGCAGTTGTCTCTCGGTCTGTCACGTGTATCGGATACCGTGGCCTCTCTGGCTGGCATGTCCATGCAGCTGCCAATTCCTTTCGGTTCACCTTTAATTCTGAGAACTAGTTCCCTCATTTTCATTTCTTACTGGACTTATTTTTCTCCCCACTGCCCATAGGAATTCCAGGACAAGACTAACTTCTCATTGCTGTCTGCCTGACAACTGCCTCTCCAGGCCTCTGTCTTTTGAACCCGAGTGAAATCCTGAGCCATTGAGTCCTACATTAAAATAGGTTCCTTTTATTAATATTTGTTAGCCTCTTCTTGTCAGCATAGCTCTTTGGAAACTGTAGGGTTTTTCCCTGAGAAGAAAAACAAAACATTCCATCGGAGTAATTTATTCTGGTCTGTACACAAGACATGAAAGTGTTCTTGACATTTGTGTATTATTTAGTTAAATCATATTGGCTCCCCACATCCTCGTCACACCATGAACAAAAGAGCATCGCAGGACTGGAAAAGATGAGGCGACGCGGCAGCATTTACCAATAGCAGCCGCTTCAGGATACTAAATTTTTTAAAGTAGCTTCATTTTTTTTTTTTACCTGTTAACATATATATATTTTTTTACTTGTGAAGGATTCTGTGGGGTTTTTTATGGATAATTGTTAAGAACACAGAGTCCGATGGTAGCCCACGCACCAGGAAGCCG
Organism: Equus caballus; assembly: GCF_041296265.1. Lineage (NCBI taxonomy): Eukaryota > Metazoa > Chordata > Mammalia > Perissodactyla > Equidae > Equus > Equus caballus. The sequence continues at coordinate 27,451,439 of NC_091701.1, forward strand.
TGACAAGGTGCTGACAAGTCCGGCAGCAGTACCCAGAATGCAGAGAAGAAAGCAGAAATTAGAGCTGCAGGGTGACATCCAGGAATAGTTAACACGGGGTGGCTGCATATTTCCATGTTGTTGGGTTTTTTTTTTTCCTCTCATGCAAGAAAAAGTGCAGATTATATACCAAGATTTCAGATCTCAAGACTGTATTGTCTGGGCTGAGAAAAGACTGGACTGTAGCAGTGGACAGGAGGAAATCTCAGCCATAAATAATAAGTGGTCTATGGCCAGTGGCAGACTCAGCCCACACTGACTCTGAAGAGGTACACAACTAAAACTATGGGCTTAACTGGAATGAGAGCTTCTGGGGGACAAGGAAATGAGTTTAGGGGCTGTTTGGATCTGGACGTTGGAAAAATCTCCTTGAAACCATCTGCTACGTAGAGTGGAGTTCAAATTTAAGATTAGAATTTTTAAATCTGCTTTAATCTCTGCTTCAATGACATTTTTCAGTCTCTAAGTTTTCCTCAGGTTAATTTGTTAATGTGTATAAAGAAAGTTGAAAATACATGCAGAAATTAGAAGCTTTATACTAAATATTGCCCTGTGGATAGAGATGACTATTTCTCACTTCCTGTAATTTCTTCTCTTCTGGGTCAGACTCACATTCTTTTTAACCGGTCTATTTTCTCTTACATTTTCCCCTTTCTTTTTTCTGCCTTTCTTCCTAATATCATCCTCCTCCTCAAATTCTTCCTCCCATCCCTCACTCTGAGAACTCTCTTCACCTTTAAAGCACTCTTGCCTACATCATCTCTCTCCCATTTATTCATGATACAAACACATATTGAGTAACCATTGAGACAGATGCTGAGCTGGAAATGCAGATAGTTTTACCAGGACAGCAATCAGCCCCTAGGATCTGGGAACTTTATTCAATTATGTTGTCTACCTCCATGCCCTATCTGGAAATGTTTGCTTCCCTTGATCTCACTCTCACTCCCAACTTTCCAGCTCATGCCCCTCCTCTTTCGGGGATTTACAAACCAGCCTATCTTCTATAGGCTTTCAGTTAGTCTACCCATCCGGTTCAGGAAACCCTTGCTCTTCTTTTCTTCCTCATTTTCCAAAGAGGCAAATAGAATACTTTGGGACAGAACCCTTGCAAGAAGTAGATAAGACATAGATGCTGAGACTCTGTCACTAAAAAGATTTTTTTGTGTTCTCCATGAACTCACAGGCAACACACATACTCCTTCAAATACTTTTTCGTTTATCAATTTGTTCACTCTTTTGTTCATTTCATTCATTCATTCTTTCATTCATCTCCCATCGTGTTTGGGATATGAAAAGATACAAGAAATTACCCCTCCTCTAAAGGAATTTGTTTCTAGCTATTTTGTGTTTCTGTGCTTAGACACCAAAACAGAATAAATTTCCTCACATAGTGAAAAGACATGCAGAGTGATACTCTACCTAAATCTGATTTTTTTTTTCCCTTTTGAACACTTTTTTGGCAATCATTTCCCAACCCAGAAAAATGCCACTCTCAAATGCATCTCATCTCTGATTGGAGCACAGCTCTGTCCCCTTGGCTCCCTGCTCACCATCTTTCTCCACTTTTTCGGTTCTAACTGCCTTTCCAGAGCCATAAGTACTTCCCTGGTACTGACCTTTGAGTCACCAGAAGGAGGATTCCATTCAGTCTCCCAGGGCCACATTTCCTATTTAGGGTCAGACATCCCCCACAAAGATAGGAAGGCATTTTACAGATGGTTTATATGTCCCACTATAATTTTTCTAACTAGTGGGAAAGGAGAAATGAAATGCATGCCCTAGTCTCTCTGACTTCACTCTCCATTCATATCACACTGAAAATAACCAATTCCTGGAGTGCCAACCTCTTAAAGTAATTCATACTTCCCCGGCAATCACAGGATTTACCCTTAATCTTGGCAGAGGTGGGCCCATTTTACCCATGCCTTATCACATTCTTGCTATTCTCTGTGTGAGTTTCCCCTCCAACACTCCATAATAGGCTGGGTGGGCCTAGAAGCAGGTGGCTTCATAGGGAAACTAAAGAAATGTTCATTGTCACATTCTAGGAATTTCTGATCCTAATGCACTTTTATCCAAGAAATAGTAATGTAGAAGAAAACAGGCCTGTGCTTGTATGTGGGACTGTGGGTGGCAGAGACAGTGGGGGCAGGGAGGGAGATGGTGAGAGAGACACACTTTGCTCATCACGGACACAGCCACCTGAAAAACACCAGCTAATTAGCAGTCTGTAGCCACACAACACAGCAGTTTAGTACAAGAAGTGAACAATACTTTACCTAATTGAAACTACAGAGCCAACTTAGGTAGACTGCATGCAATTACAGAAATTGGAAGTCAGCCAGGACACTGAGGTTAACAATCCCTTCTCTCACAAAAATCACCACGGGAACTTTAATGACCACAAGTGGTAAGGGCCGTCATCCTGCAGCCCATCCAGAAAGCTTCACCTCTCACAACCCAGGCTCCATCAGAAGGGCTTAATGGGTCAACTAATTGGCTGGAAAGAAGAGTGCCCTCTGTCGGCTCACGTTCACCGTTCTCAGGAAAGTGGTTTTGAAGTAGTAGAGTGGAGGGGGATTCAAATGATGGAAGACATCCAGGGAGTCAAGAGGTGGACAGTGGGAACTGTGAGTCCTGTAGCCAGCATGAATGCCACCTAAGCATTTCAGAAAGTTCTGGCTCAAGATTTCTCAAACTTTAACGTCTTTACGAATCAAGTCACCTGGGGATCTTGTTGAAAATATAGATTCTGAGTCAGGAGGTATGGGACAGGGCCTGGGATTCTGCATAGAGACCCTGCTTCCAGGTCCTGCTTATCCAGAAACCACACTTTCAGAGGCAGTTCTTACAGGGAAGAGGGGAGAAGTTCTCTGGGAACCAAGAGAACAGAGGCTGGGCAAAAAGAAAGAGGACTTTAAAATGAGATTTAACACCCAGAATAATCACGTTCACTTTCATTTGCCCTAGAAACTAAAGAAGCAGAAATATAGAGAGTCCAAAATAGTAAAAATCCATTCCTAGGATGGAGGGATCTGGGTTGAGGGTTTGGGGAAGGGCACAGAATTTGGTCCCTGAACGTGTTTCCTGAACGAGATGCCTACTCTGAGCAGCGGTAGTATTCTGCACTCATTGGTTAGTGCTATAGCAGAGACACACCAGCCAGCAGCAGGCTGTGATGACCTCCCAAGAACCAAAACTGTCTTTCAAGATGAGTCAAGAGAACACAAGATAGCAGAATGCAGACCTTCAAAGCTTGACCAATGGACAGTGAAGGGAGTGATAATCTTCCTTCAAAGCTTTGTAAAATAAAATCAGAGTTGCTGAAAAACATCAAAGAATGGGCCATTTTTAAGCTTATATTATGCAAACAGTTTATAGCTGTGTGCTACAGAGTCTTTCATGCTAAAGCGTGCCTATACCATTAAGGACTTGATTGTGGGTTGGATTAATGATTATATTCTTTATTTAGTTTCCTAAGTGTTTGTTTTTTATACTAGTATCTACATATTTTGTGACCTCCTAATGATAGAATTCCCTTTAGATGTATGGAAAGAAACACACACACATACATGCTTAAAAAGCAAGACCCAATTAATCCCTGGTGAAAGCACTATGAGTTCCTACATTTAGACATGCTGTAAAAATGCTGTAAACTAGATAACACTGGAGTTTAAATATACATTTATCCTAATATATAGCTCATCAGTATAGCTGCAAAAATGCCAAAAATATATACATTTAGGATATCATTCAAAATATATTATTTGAAATGATCAGCTACCTCAAGCTAGCATGGTAAAGTATATATACAAGAAGGAGAAGACTATAAGCATCAATCAATGAATCAACAGTATCTATGGAGTGCCCACTCTGTGCTCCACGTGCTGAAGGGACTGAAGAAGGAGGCTGGAGCAAAGCTGAAAACCGAGCCATTATCTTGACATGACTAGAGAGCTATTATTCCTGTGTTGGCCGTGGAACTCAGTGGGAAGAGAGGAATTCCTAGAGAGACTTAAAGGAAGTCAAGAGTATCTGCTGATAGGTTGGATCTGATGGATGAATGACTGGAAAGAGTTGAAGACAATGCCAGGGAGCCCAATTTGTAGACTTAAGAGAGTGGAGATGTCGCCGGGTCAACTTTGAGCACCAACTATGTGCCAGGCCTTGTTCTAGGAACTTACAATACATCAGTAAACTTAACATAAATCACCTGGCCCTCATGGAGTTTATGTAATACACAGAATAAAAACAAACAAATAACATAACAAAGAAATGCTACAGCATATTAGAAGGTGATGGATGCTAAGGAACTAGAAAATAATAAAGCAGAGTAAGGAGGACCAAGAGTGCTGTGAGGGTGGTTTGCAGTGATAAATAATGTCCCTTAGGGAAGAAGGTGAGATTTGAAAAAAGACTTGTGGGAGGGGAGGGAATTAGTGAAGTGAATACCTGGAGTCAAGCACTCCAGGCAGAGAGAATTATCTATGGTCTTGGTGGCTTCAAGCGACAGCAAACCAAGGAGGCAGTGTGGCTAGAGCAGAGCGAGGGTGGGGAGAGGCAGAGGAGGGGAGTCACACTGTTGACAAGGACAGATCACATGGGACCTTGGGGACCATTGGGAGGAATTAGTCTTTTGCTCTGAGTTAAAGGAAAGGGAGAGCCAGTCGTAGAGTTTGGAGCAGGAATGACATGAACTGATTTCAGTTAAAAGAATCCCTATGTTAAGAATACATTCTAGGAGAACTGGAAAACTACTTAAATTAACCAGTTATCAATCTAATTAGAAAGAGTTATTTGTTGGTGGAAAGTGCTTCACACGTTTTCCTCTGATAGGTTGAGAGAATCTAAAGAACTGGATTCCAACCCCAGGTTACATATAAGCCTCTTGAATAACTTTAGGCCTGTTGCTTCACTTCTCAACCACTGTTTTGTCATCTTTAGCATGGGAATAAGGCTTAACTTTACCTACTTTGTAGTTTGTGTGTGTATGTGTGTGAAAGTCAAGAATATATACTGTTATTAGAGTTTGACACAATTGGAAATCCAAGGAAAGTGTCCAGCCCAGACACTTAATCTTGTACTGTGGAGAAAGTAACGGATTCAGAAGCAGAAAACTTGAATTGGTGGCCTGAGTTGATGACTCCTTAATCATGTTACTTTGGACAATTCAACTTCTCAGAGCATCATTCTCCTCTTCTGTGTTAAAAGAGATTACCATACCCACACGTCAAAAGACTTCATTCAGAGTTACACATAAATAAAAACCCATTATAAATGGTAAAGCGCCAAAGAGATGAAGTCCCCCTTCCCCAAACTTCTACTGCAACCACAGACAGCTCTACTCAGCCTGTTGTGAAGTTGTAATTAACCCTTTCCTCATACATAGGTTAACTAATTCATTGAGGGCAGGAATCATTTCTTCCCAGACTTTGTAGTCCCCCATGTAACCAGCACAGGCTAGTGCAACAGGAAGTATTTAACAAATCATTTTAGCAACTGGGTAAGTGAAGGTATGAAATTAAAGCAGGAAATGTAGATTTGAGAATCGGCTTTTTAGAGTAAATATTCCAAATCATAAAAGTAGATGCATTCACCAAGAGAGTTCAGAGCCTGAAGAGAGAGGATGGAGTCAAACACCACTTTGGGGGCAAGGACAATAAGAATCATTAACCAGTAAAGGGAAGCAAGAAGACAGTAAACAGATAATTCAGAACTATCAGCATTACGAAAACCTGCAGAGTACCGTCAAATAGCATAACTCAATAAATAACTTCTGCTCCAAAAGGATCCAAATAAGTCTGAAATCTCTAATAACCACTTATTTATCTAATAACCACACTCTAGCACAGACATAACTCAAGCTCATAATGACAGCTTCAAGATTCAAAAGTTCCTTGTGAATTATCAAAGGATGATAACGTGGCATCATTGTAATTTTAATATTAATTATGTTGTTTGCTGTTAATCTACATATGATAATATAATGAGTTTTTTACCAGAGCATTGCTTAATCAGAACCTTATACTCCCCAGGCCTTCTAAGTAAAAGAAGTTTACTGGGAATGAAGGAAAATTGCACATAAAACCATTTTCCCAGTCTGTTCTTAAGTACATACTTACCAGGCCATCTTGCAACATACCTAGCCAATAATATCCATCTTCTCTCCAGAGCCCACTTTTTTGTGTCTTTTTTAACTGACATTTTGGAATTCACCTGAAAACACCAACAATTTGCCAAGACAAAACTTGGCCTGTGGAGGAGACACCATATTCAACACCAATCTGGAGAAAACAACGTACTTAGTTCTTTTATTCATTATGATCTTAACATTTATTTTTATCATTATCATAATTTGGGGATTATAACTTAGTCTTACGAAAATTGGCCTCTAGGCTATAAAGAGTTAAGACCAGAAAGTTCACTCCCTGTGCCCTTATTTCAATCCCTCCTTCCCAGTGGTACCACAGAATGAATAATGCCTTAGACATAGTTTTTGCAATGCTAATATTTGAACAGTAAAAGATACCTTAAGACCTTCATCAAGATTTTTTAAGGCCTCATTTAATGTCAGTGTCAAGGTTCTGTGAGGAGTAATTAATATAACAAAACAAGGTCTCTGTGCCCATCGATTGCCAGGGGATTTATGCAGGTAACTCATTAATGCTGCAGGGGGTTCTGCATGTAAATCCCACAGCCACGATAGGGAAATGGGACCCAATGATTTTTCCCTCTATAAAAAACACAAACAATGACAAGTATAAAAGCAGATAACCTGAATATCTATACAAAACGGCTATATGGCTTGTAAAAGTTTTCCATTTACATCCTGTCACCTCTTCTTTTCACATGTATAAAAGATGGGACAATTATTTCAACAAACCTACCCATATAAATCAACGCAGTTTTGCTGTGGGAAGACTGGGTGTTTAAGGCATTTAATATTTCAGCATCTCCAGATTATCACCGGGATCCATTTCGCTTTGTGGTCAACTGCATGATTAGCACTGTGACAGGATATTGGCCATTTTCGTATGAAGATCTGCAAATCCTAGTAAACAAATACCAGTTGGAAAAATTAAGAACAAGTCTGTGGACTGGAATGCACCCTACTTGTAATGGGAACAAAAAGCTGGCAATCAAATCTAAAGAAAAAGCGAAATCACAGCAGAATGACCTACTTTAAGGCATTTGCCAAAGAGGCAGTGTTTTTAGACAGCTCTTCTGAAGTAGCGTCTTTCTGTCTATGCCATCTGCAGATTTATTATTGCCTGAAAAAAACAACCAGAAAAAAAAGGAAAAAAGCCCTATTTGAATGATACTAAGAGCCTGGTCTATAGGAAAGATTCCAGTATTGTGGGCACCACACCCACACCTACTGATGTGGTCCAAGGTTTTGCTTTAGAGGCACCTAATTAAGAAACCCTGACTCATTTACATGGAGACGTTTGATCTAAATTACACTCCAAACCGCACCAAATTGGGAGCATCTGTGAATGTGAAATGTTTGTTCCCTGTGACGGCTAGAACAGGGCCAGCTCTGGACGGCACATGTTCAAGTGACGAAAAATATTTCACATGTAACGTACTTCTGAGACCCACTTTTCCACTAATAATTCATAGTGATCCTAACCAGTATCTGTACTTCCACAATTATTTCAGGCTGTGAAAAATTATGTCACTTTTTTTTTATATGGGTAGAAAGAGGTAGAGGACCACCTACTTTGTTTGTTGTCATTGATAAAAGGCCTTCGGTGCAGCCAATAGCAAAAAGGCAAAGCTGGATAGTATAGAGGCTGGTCATTATATATATCTCCTAGCTTGGGATCCAGAGAAATGCAGAGCAGCGATCGAAAGGGACAAATCGCAAGGATGACCCCCTCTCATCACTGCCTTAACTTCTCCAGTTTTCTACTTGGCTTGCTGGTTCTCAGCAAAGCTTTCCCTCCCAACTGCTCCCAGGCTGTATTTGTGTCTAGAAGACACAGCCCATAAAAGGTGAGGCTATCAACAGATTAAAAGTTGCGTTATCTGCAATGAGAGGGCATTCAGAGTCAGCCCATCTCATTTCCATCCGGTAAAACGTGTAAGAAAGTAAAATTAAAAGAAAACATTTCTGCCATTGGATGCCATGAACAGAACTCAGCACATGATTCTCATGAAAGAGTGCTGTGTTTCAAGTACAATAAACAGTGTTTTATAGATACCATCAACCCTGTACTCTGGCACCTGATGGGCACTTTACCTCATGAGGCCATATATCACCTATGTCTCAGCAGGAGTCCAGGGAACAAGGAAAAAACTTTAAGAAAATAATTCCCTATTCTTTTGTCTAAGAAAGCTATTAATGCATTGACCTGATGTACTGTTTTTTGCGGTAGCTAGAATGAGATTTGAATATATTAGTATTTTCAGCAAAAGAGCCCAGGGAGCCCGGTTAATAACTTACGCATGGACACATAGATACACTTCAGACAGAGGTAAGGTTTTCAGCTCTCACGTTGGTAATACTTAGAGAGATCGAATGAAAGGGGCTGCTCTCCCCGAGTCTTTGTTGTGGGCATGCATTGTGACAGTATGGAGCCAGAGTTCTTCTGGTTGTCTACACAGCCTGGATTCAATAAACTGTTATATATGCATATTATGACAATGTGGTCAAGGAAACCAGATTTTTTTACTCCACCTTCAAGAGCCTCTGTAGCCTAAATCTGGTGCTTATTTTTCTTGTCCCCATTCAACATGTTAACATACACATAATTTAATACAGGTTATGTTCATTTTATAATTAAAGTTATGAACTTAGTTGGGAAAACATTCAGACTATACAGTATGAAAAATATTTATCTTTTTTAACCTATCTGGTTCAGTGTGAATCTCAAATGTGGATAATCGCAGACTATATTAGTTTGCTAGGGCTGCCATAACAAAATACCACAGACTGGGTGACTTAAACAACAGAAAGTTATTTTCCCACATTTCCAGAGGCTACAAGTCCAAGATCAAGGTGTTGGCAGGTTTGGTTCTTCTGAGGCCTCTCTCCTTGGTTTGCAGATGGCAGGCTTCTCACTGTGTCCTCACATGGTCTCTCCTCTGGGCACACACATGCTTGGCATTCTTCCGGCCCAATTTCTTCTTCTTATAACGGCATCAATCATATTGGATAAGGACCCATCCTAACGGTCTCATTTTAACTTAATTACCAAAGGCCTTACCTCTAAGTATAGTCATATTCTGAGGTACTAGGGGTTCGGGCTTCAGCGTATAAATTTGGGAGTAGGGGGAGAGCATAATACAGCCCACAACATAGACAAGAGTATATTCATATCCATACTGCTGAGATACCCCACACCAAATGAGTATTTATTTGAGACCAAAACCATAACTAAAGTTCATATTTTAAAATCTGTGCCATTTTTCCAGTATGATTTTCAGTCACTTCCTCCATCCATAGGAAACAATGATGACTTTCTAAGGTTTAGGGGAACGAGCAGCAGCCTGACTTTTCTCATACCTCCTTGCTAAACTGGAAGGAAGCACTTCTGGAATATAGTAAGTGTTACCACAGTGCCCGCCAGAGCCCCACCCCGCCTTCAGGGACCCCTGGTCTAGAGACGTAAGTGCCTCCCTCTCCATTACTGCCGCCCTCCATTAGGAGCAGACAATGCGAGAGATATCACTTTCACAATAAAACATTGCACTTACACCACACCTTTCAGCTCAGCATTTCCAAATGCTTTAAAAATCATTATTATTTTTATTATTTATTTGTGGAATCCCAACAGTCTACTCAGCACTGGGAAGTGCAGTCAAAGCCACAGAGCTATGGTCTCAGTTTCAGATTTAAACCGATGCTCAAGTTTTCCTCTTGAGGCGCCAGTATAAAATCTGAAGGTGGATGCTTGTATGTGCATGTATATCCAGAAAAAAATGGGGAAAGAAACTTATCTGATTTAGTCTGCTACGTATATAGCTGAAGAAATTTAGAGAAGAGCCATTTAATAGTGTTGTTCTAATAGAAGCTAAGAACCAAACCAAGAAAAAAAAGCAAGAAAAAAACACACGGTTTTGGACCTAAAATTCAGAAAATGGAAATGAATTTCCCTAATCAAGGACAACTACAATAACACTTTTAAAAGGGTTATTAAGCAAGGCAGGAAGTAGAAATCAATCATGCTCTGCACATCGTTCACTGGTCATTATTTCCTAGGTCAAATCTGCTTGGCATTCAATTTGATACAATCTTTCATCAAGTTGAAAGGCCCTGGAGAAACTTTCACTGGCCACCCACAATTTCCGACAGGGCTGTTGCCTGAGCCACCTCATTTTTGTTTTCTGACTTCTTATCATCATTGCATATTCTGCCGTCTTCTACTGAAACAGCTCGACTGCTTTACATGACTTCCAAAGTGGTGGATATATGTTGTCCATTCCTATAATGCTAGAATCTGGCACAGAGTAGGTGCTCAATAAATGTTTGTGAGCTGAATGAATAACATATTTTCATAGGACTCTAGACAGCAGTCTAAAAATGAATTTGACACACCCTGTTCTCTCAACAGTTGTAAGCTAAGATAGATCACAGCAAAGCAGAGATAGTCCAGATGCAGATTAAAAACCTAATGAAATAATGATTTAGATTGCTTTAAATCAAAGTGACGAAATGCATTTGTAGAAGTATATATGTTGAAAGTTCTGACTAGTCTTGAGTTTAGCCAGTGAAGGCTTTCTGGAAGAAGTATGAGTTCAGGAATTTTTGTTATGATGGGAGGGAGAAATTATAAACTGGAAAGTGTTCTATAATGTGGGGTGGGGCCACCAAGGAACATTGAAGGTAGAAACAGAGGTCAGTAATTGAACTTAAAAGATCAGAAAAGGAAAGGGAGTCAGAAAGGTAGAGGAATATTAGATTACTTGGAATATTCTAGTAAAAGACTTTCAAAGAAGATAAAGACCACCAAGTATAGAGAGTTACTTTAAGGATATTGTTGGTAATGTAGGGACATAGTTTGGGGATATACTAAAGGAGGAATTCAGAAAATAGGAGCTGCCACAACGCAGCCAAGGTGAGGAGGATGTCTCTTCGGTTCCCTGGGCTTGGTGCTGGGTACCACCCCCAGCAGTTCTGCATTTCCCCAGAGCAGAGAGCTTAGAAAGGACTTAGACACGCACTGTAATCATATGACTTTCTCAGTCTACATGGAGAGGGAATCACAAAAGGGAGTGCTTGGATAAAATGTACAATATTTCTTTGTCTTTCACCATCTCAAATTGGTAATGTGGAAAGACTACATGCCCTTCTGTACTGGGCTATTTGAGGCTTAGACATCCCGAGCCCCCTCAGAGGAAGGATGCTGTAAAGCAGAGGCACATCTCCCGAAAATGGGTGAATTAAGCCGCTGAGGAGTTGCTGGCCTCATCTTGAAACCCATCAAATAGCAGAAGCACAGCTAGAAACAGAGTTCAAAAGTCAAAAGTGCCTGACTACCCTAAATTAAAACTACTACAAAAAAATTCAGATTTCATGACTTGGCTCAAGCTGCTTTATTATATTTTATGTTTAGACTTTATACGTTTATATTCCTAAGTGCAAAGTCTCTTTAAAAATGTAACTGTTGAACTTAAAATCAGGAAGTAGTAAAGTGGCTTCACAGAGAGACACATATGGAAGGTTTTTGGTTTGGGAGGCGGAGGAAGGAGTTGGTTTTGTTTTTAGTTCTGTGGAATTTCAGTCCAATCAACACCTAGGTCACTCCTGTTTTAAAAAAAAAAGAAGAAGAAGAAGAAAGACTTTTTTTATTTTTTATTTTTAATGATCCAGTGTGCAGAGAATTTCTTGCAGACATCTGGGAGTTTAACCAGAGACATCCAAAAGACAAGTAGAGGTACAGCAGCAATGATAAGCATCTGACCTTTATTGTCATTTTCAAAAGGCAAATAGTTTAGAGGTTTTGGAGATGTTAGTGCTGGAAGAGAAGCTATCCAATCCTCTCATTTCAAAGCCGAGCAAACCTGGGACTTTCACAGGTCATCTAGTCAGTGTGCAGGTCCTATAACCCGGGTTTACTTTAGTGGTGGAAAGAAAGTGGAAATAAGCTATGTTGAAGTCACTTGAGCTCCAACTGACCAATTATTCTAGCTGGTTAAAATACAGTTACAGTTCTTGGATTTTCAGTTTCCAATAAGGGTAACTTCATCACAGAGACCCTTTATATAAAATTGTCAGTAGTTCCTCACTGTCTCAGCTCCACCTGGAACTCTAACCATTACTTCCATGCATGAATGTGTCGCTCCACCACATGAATGAATTTTCTCATCAACTCCACTCATACCTCCCGCATCCCTATCTGGAAGGCTTGACCCACACTCTTCTGCTCCAATCCAGGTTACTCTCTATGCTGTCTGGCCATCCCAGATTCTACCACTTCTCTGAAGGATCTAGCTCAATGTCCAGCTGTGTTAAGATTTGCTTGATCATAGATCTGGCTCTATCTGAAGAGATCTTTCCCTACCCTCAGCCCATAGCCCTTCTTATGAATAGCCATATAGGTAAATTTCACCCTTACATACAGATGTGAATGCAAAGCAAAGGATATTCTTATTCTTTTTGATTCTTGCAGATTGCCTAGCATGAATAGACACAATTTATTGAGCATTAACCAGAAGTCCAATACTTTGTTGAATATTTAAAATGCATTATCTCAATTCAGCAACCATGTAAGCAGATATCATCCTCAATTTACGGAGCAAAAATCTAGCATCTAGAGGGACCACATTTCTTTTCTAGATCACCCAACTAAAAAGTGGTAGGGCCAGTATTTGAAGGCAAGTCTGTCTGAATCCAAAGGCCTTATGCTTAACTTCTATGCAAAGGTGCTTCCCTCCTCAGGGTAATCTGCACAGAAAAGTCACTCAATATTTGTGAATTTGATGAATGAAAGAATGAATGAGTAAGTTATTATGGAACCTGTTCCCTGCACCAGTCTAACTTGCAAAAGGAAAAATAATAAGAAATTCTGAATCTTGGTGCCTCTGAACAGATGTGGTCACATAGCACAAGGAAAGCAGAAATGTTCCCAGAAGTTAATAATAAAGTTGATCACTGGCAAACTACCTGAAGGTGATGTGGCTCACAGGGAGTGAAGCAAGCTTCGAGACACACTTGGCAAGCATTTGGAACTTTACAGTGTGCATCCTGAATATTATACTAACCTCACCCCTTATTTCCCTTTGCCCTTGTTTTCTTATTCACTTTAAATGTATTTTAACATTTTTATATCGAATGCATCTTTTAGATACAGTAAATGCTTTTATTTGATAAGCTAGAAGTGTAAATCAGTTTAATACATAATAAAATTAATTAACAAAATAAAATTGGTGTTCAAATTTACAGAACAAGTTCAGAAGTGTTTACTAAAAGGATAGAACTGAGTGGCTTATGGCTCCGTGTATCATTTCAGCCAAGCATAGGACTACAATTGTAAAGTTGCATTTTACAGAACATCTGAAATGTGTGGAGTTCCAGGAGGTATTTAAATGATACAGCATGTCAGTATTAAAATCAGAAAAGTTTAAAGGCCAATGGAAGAGATATGAGATTTTCATAGAATGAAAAAAAATTCCACTAAACAGTATAACTATCTCTGAGTTTGAAAATGACTTTATCCTCAAATACCATAAGATTTGCAAACTGATGTTTTAAAACACAGAGCTGAGGGTTGACTAAGACTGAAAGATGCAGTTTTCTTGAAGTTTCTTGGTAAATTAAAATGAAAACAAAAAGAGAAGCTCATTTTGTTACTGATTCTGAGACCATCAGATGGTATTTCTCTCCAAACCCATCATCAACCCTCAATTGTGTTTTCTAATGATAAGAGAGGCTGGGAACCACTGATCTACTCTCGTCATACCACGTGAATATCTCAATTTTAATAAAGAAAGCCCTTGTCCAGATTTTTCCAGTTGTGGTAAAGAGCAATGACGTTAAGGCAATGTCAGTTCATGGGAACCAACTTAGTTCAGTGAATGAGCTGTGGACAGAAGTCAGTTAGGAAAAAAGAGCATATTTCTTAACAAGTTGCCATTGCCCTCTGCTCCATCAGTGGGTCTAAAACATTTGTCTAAAACAAATTCTCAAGGACCTCCAACGAATCAGAGTCGAGCCCTTTCTAGGAGTGTTGAAAGGATGGGTATCTGATTTGTTTTAACTGCAGGCATGTGTGTGACCAAATGAAGCAGATCCCTGAAGAGTCTTTTTCCAGATGTATAGATGACATTTGTACTTTATCCGAGCCCATTTTGGAGAGTGAAGGCCTTTCAAAAGTAATATAATCTGTGTGGATTGAGGGTTTGATACTCAAGAATCCAGATTTCAATTCCCAGTTGCATCAAGGAACTGCACCTTCAGTTACTGATTTCAATTCGAAGATAGAAAAATAAAAACTGCGCCAACTTCATTTTTCAGAAAATATGCGGCAAGTTTAACAAACCTATTCCCCAACTCATGTGTTATAAAACAAGCTACCATAAATTTTCAGTCAGAAGCTGTCTGTAGAATTATTCAGAGACTAGAGGAATTCATTTTCATTTTTTCACTTGCTCAGTCAATGGAATTATGAAGGAAGGATTTTCTTTCCTCTCTGTTAAAGGGCATTGACTCCTACCTATTAAGGTAGAGGGTCTGGGGCCGGCGCCATGGCTGTGTGGTTAAGTTCACATGCTCTGCTTCAGCGGCCCAGGGTTCACTGGTTTGGATCCTGGACGTGGACCTAGCACTGCTCATCAAGCCATGCTGAGGTGGCATCCCACATAGCAGAGCCAGAAGGACCTACAACTATGTACTGGGGGGCCTTCGGAGAGAAGAAAAACAAAGAGAAGATTGGCAACAGATGTTAGCTCAGGTGCCAATATTTAAGAAAAAGAAAAGATAGAGGGAGGCCAGCATGGTGGTGCTGCGGTTAAGTTCGCACATTCCACTTTGGCCACCCGGGGTTCGCTGGTTCAGATCCCAGGTGCGGACCTAGGCACCACTTGGCAAGCAATGCTGTGGCAGGTATCCCACATATAAAGTAGAGGAAGATGGGCATGGATGTTAGCCCAGGGCCAGTCTTCCTCATCAAAAAGAGGAGGATCAGTAGTAGATGTTATCTCAGGGCTAATCTTCCTCAAAAAAGAAAAAAAAAAGATAGAGGGTCTATGTCTTGGGGAGGGCTTAGAGGAGTATGTAGGATTTCTAAGCTTGAATTTCCAGAAGTCTTTAAAGTCTTTAACAGGCATCATAGAAATTCAAACTATAATTATTATACCTATGGCATATTTTTCTTAAAAAAATACCCTAAATTTATTTTTGCAAACAATTAAATATAATCCAACAAAGCCAGCAAATTCAAATAAATCTTCACTCTAAATTTGATGGGCTTTTATGCTGGCCTAGCCTCATGTATGTTAACATTTGATTCATGAGCTTTATCTTTTTGTGAAGTGTCCAGCCTCACTAGTCTAGGACATGAGGGCAGTGCTTACCTTGGTTTAGATGTGCATGAATACTAAATTCCCCTTCAAACAATCTCAGTCCTTTTCTCGTCAGAGATAGCCAGAAGCAGCAACAGAGAGTGAAGGAGATCCATCATGAAATGTCCAGTGTCAGTGTGTTCTCCCAGTTTACTTACTGACCTTCAGCATGCAGCCACACTCCTGACCCTCATGAGATGGAGCCTGGGGGGGAAATAGCACTGACTACCGATTCCTATGTCCTGTTATTCTGTGGTCTCAATTAAGTGCTAATTAATTACCATTGGCATTTTTAGCATTGCTTGTCAAATTGCATTTAGGAGTATCTTTTCAGTGTTTAAATATCAGTAGTTGAAAATCCACAGCTAAAAATCCCACATGTTACCATATCCCTTTTTTCTTCCTATTCAAAACTGTGTTTTAAAATTCATCAAATATATCCATAACCACTGTAGGTAGCTTTCAAATACAACAAACAGGAATTGGTATTGTCAATTTTGATTAATAGTACTTCATTAATAGACATCCTGTTATTCAGTCTCCACCTGCACTTGCTGATGTTGCCTGGAATCAATTAACTCATATAATTTGATTTATTTTACAAAGACATTTTGGGATGTGCTGTGCTGATGATAAAGGCCCTATTTTAGCAGTTCTTGATTGCAAGTTAGATTGTACCTGAATGGACTTCTGTTTCTGCATGGATATGTATACGTGAATGTGCGTTTTGCCACTGAGTAGGAAGAAAATACTGCTCGAAGAAGTCTTGAATTAAAGAATTCATTTTAAAACATGGTGGGGGGTATTCCTCCTGAATATTCTGACTTCCTCTGAACATTCCTAAGAAACAGAGATTCTGAAATGTTATGTATCTTCTCTCATAATCAAGCCATTTTACTTAGCAGATTAGCGAGTCTTCCTTGAAATCAAAGAACAAAACAGTGTTACTAAGCACCAAAGTTAACACGCCAGCGAAGGCAAGATATTAGAGCCAGATAGATTCGGCTTCATGTCTGATTTTGTTTTGCTTTGCTTTGTTTTAGATGTAATTTCTTTTTTTCTCCTAAATATTCACAAGCCGTGGTTTCTAGGTCAAGCCATTTGATTGCAGTTATGAAATCTATGAAAACACTTCTGAGACTAATATAGGTACTTAAGAAATGCTAAGCTTGGTGCAAGTGACAAAAGCCCAACTCAAACTGCTTAGGTGAAAAAGAGAATTTATTGGATTATTCAACTGAAATTTCCATGATTAGATTTGATTTGGGGCATGACTAGATCCAAGTGCCAAAAGATATTGCCAAGAATGACCTCTTCCATCACTAAACTCTGCTCATCTCTGGGTTAGCTTCATTTTCACTTAAATCTTTTCTCCTGGCAGCAAGATGGCAACACCAGGATAGTATGGTATCTGCTTAGCATCCTCAGGGACAAGTAAGCTTCTCTTTTGCTGTGAGAATAGAAAATTCCCAGGAATATTTCTCCTTGGCCTGGCTTGGATCCCTTGTTTAGTCCGTGTTTATTCCTGATCCATTCACTGTGGCAGAGGAACGCATGGCTCTCATTAGTCAGACTTGGGACACAAGCCCATCTCTGGAGCCAGGGACTGGGTCAACTCCACTCAAACCACAGAGACTGGCATAGGAGAGAGACAGTTTCCCCCAAAGATGTTCTTACCAAAAGGAAGAAATAATGATGATTAGGAAAAAAAAAAAAAAGAAGAAGAAAAAAATCCACTTGTCTACCACAATAAATTGTAATTACAATCTCTTTTATTTCTCCAACATAACTATCCTATCTCTGATCATAATAATATTTTAATTAATAGCAGAAGTAAATGAAGGCTAAGTCATGTTAAGGAGCACTGATGTCTACAATTAGGAAAGGTTGCCTATCTCTCATTACCATTTTCTAGCAAATTGACATCAAGGCCTATCAAGCAAAAGTGAAGTACTATCCATCCATCCATGCACTTCTCCATCCATGTAACACTAATAAGCCCCTACAGTGAGATACGCACTGAACTAGGTACTGGGGCTACACAAATAAATAAGGCAGATCCTTAACGAGTCTTTATGTAGAAGTAGGATAGTGTAGTAAGAGATAAGATTTCAGGGCTAAATAGAGGTGGGTTCCAAGCCTAGCTCTTTTGCTTATTAGTTCCGTGAGTGTAGACAAAGTTCTCATTCCCTCTGTGCTTCAGGTACTATATCTAAAAATAGATGTATTGTAAGAATTAAATGGGTAAAATATATAATCTGCTCAACATAAGGCCAAACACATAAGGTAGGTAGTTGTTCAATAATTGATAGTTATTACTGTATGTATCAAATGAGATAATGCAAACAAATTGCTTTACACAGTGCCTGGCACATGGTAAGTACTCAGGAAATGGTAATTGGCAGCTATTATCATATGAAATAGAAGGAGGGACTAAATGTAAAGGAAAGTACAATTTAAAAACCCAAGAAGTATTTATTATGAAGATTTGGAAAAGGCCTTGAGAGTTTATTCAGACCTACCCCCACCTTCAGAGAAAACCCTTTAGTAATTTTAGATAGAGAATTTATCTTCTTTTCAAAGAAAGTGTTCCCAAAAGCTACCCTCTTCCACTTTGCTCTCATATTTCATCAGTTTACATAATATTTAATTAAATTACATAATTACAATAATAAGTACAACTGGCATAAACTTGCTTGGGACTCTCTCCTGGGACTTCCCTCTAGTGGGAACAGATGTGCACAGTTGAGAGTCATTAACTAGCCGTGAACAGTCAATGTGTCGTGGGCATTGGTCAGTATATTTTACAGAGGAAATAGAGAGCTGGTTAAGTGCAAGTCAGCCAGAGCTTCTACAGTATTACAGCAGTCTTCTGAATTCTCTTCCTCTTCTTGAATGTCCCTAGTTCTGGAAAAGTTGCCACATATTTGACATATTTACTTGCATTGTTTAAATATTCTTCTACAGCTGATATGCTCAAAACTTTATAACCACAATTTTAAATTTTCCTTCTGGAATCAGTTTTGTTATTCTATAGTTACAGCTGTGTATTAGGCATAAAAAGCAATGTGAATAGAAAATGGTAGAACATGAAGGATGGATACTTGGTGCTGCCCTAAATCCGTTTCTAACTCTAATCTTAAATAATAGGTTAAACATTTATTTCTAAGAAGGAAATGGTAGAAACATGTCTCACAGGTTGAAATGACACTGTCAATTGGGTACCACCAAAAAGAAGATTAGAATATGCTTTCCACATATGCCTGGACAAATGCATGAAATTAAGGAACCATTCTTTCCACTCTTCCTGGTGATCTCATGAAGATTTTTGAAACCTATTTGTTGCTATATTACAAACCTCAGACTCAGGGTACTACAAAAAAGGGAAGCATTGGCAGCATATATATTTTTAAATTTGGGGTTTTGAAGTGATTGATGATCCTGTTAAGTTTTAAGTAATAGTCATTAAAGGCTGAAATCTAACGAAGTTATTACTTGTAATCAGGTACTTCTGCTGAAAAGAGTATTAGAAGTCACTCAGTCTGTGCCTCAGGAAGTTAAAATTTTATGATCAGAGTAGAAAATAAGCTAAATAAGGAGAATTGGTCAAATCCAGAAGGAAGATGCCTTTCCCTGGTGGTCTGTAAGGTAATTTAAAAAGTTCTAAACAATAAAGGCATAGGTTACCCCTCAACTCTATGTTGGAAGATTAGGATTTTTCTCAAGTAAATACAGGCCACCCAGAAGACACCAACATCGTATAGGATGGCTCACTGGTTAAAGATGACATGAACCAGATCAATTCCTTAGATTTGTACAAACCCCCAGGTTTCTGTTTGAAGATCATGGAGATTGACTGGTTTCTCTATTTATATAAAATACATCTGTAGTCACTGTAATTTCAAACGTTTTGGTGTAAATAACAACTTAAAGCTTAATAAGCACTTTTGATGAGAAAAAGATTTCTGAGCCAAGGTGTTCTTTTTAGTTTGTTTTTCTTAATCCATGAGTTGAAATAGTTACACAATCCAAATCGCATGCTATGCTTTGTGAAGAACTGACATTAACAGCCATTGCACAGACTCGAATGTCCTTCTTAACACCAAGGTTAGGTGCCAAGAAAGGCATTCTGGTTGGTCCCATTCCTTGGTTCAAGCCTCCACCCCTGGTCCAGACATAAGAAAACATGGCCAAGTCTACTCACTGGGAGAAAAAGGAAACTTCTGGTGAACACTCATGGAGAACATTGAATGGGGAGCACTGGAAAGAAAGGCTGGAACCAGATTATGAAAGGACTAGTTTGCTCTAGTAAGGAGCTGGGATTTTACCTCATGGGCAACAGAAAGCCACGAATGGTTTTCAGGCCAAGGAGGTTGGCCCACATAAGGAGACTAAAAGAGCTCAGCTGCATGCAAGCTCAGCTGCATGCAAGCTCTATCTTAGAAGACTCTGTGACCTGTGTTTGGGGACAGGCAATGACAGCAGTTCAAGCATACTTGGGAGTGCAGAAAAAGACAATAGCCTTAGCAGGAAGAGCTGGCAAAAGTTAGGTGAGAGAGTCAAGCTACCCAGCAACCCATCTGGGCTTCAGAGCTTGGTTCTGATCCTCAAGAGAAAATGAAAGGCAGAACCAAGAATCAAAACCACAAACAGAAGGGTCATTTGGGAAAACTGGGCACATACAGCTCATGCTGGAATCAGCGAGCTGGCAAATTCATAGGGTCTTTAGAAGAAACTTGGGTACAGCTGAGGCAGGCAAACGAATGGCACTGAGAATCCTTAGGAAATATCCTTTGTCAGTTTCCTTCATCATCCCTATTAAAATTAAAATAAAATGTGCTCAAACCTCCAATCCTTATAAAACTAGAAACCTAGTTATCAGAAAAGATTTATATTTTATCTGGTCATTTCTGGCCTGATTTCCTGCTTCAGCTGAACCCACAACTCATGCATGCCTCACCGCTTGCCAGTGTTCCCTTATCTTGACAATTCCTTTGCCTTGCTTTCCAAAAGTTTGCTCCAGGACATAGCACTTGGTAGATGTTTATTGAAGATCCATGGAGGATGGAAAGATTACATTACATCCAGCCTAGCAGATAATTTAAAATTTAAACTTAAATAATAAGCATCCCTATTACCAAAATGCACATCGGCCATTCTCCCTACACCCTCCACTAAGGAATTTTCATGAGTTGTCTTTTCCATTTGACCTCTGACTTCCACCAGGTCATTCTGCCCCAACATTCTTCTTTCATATTCTTTCCTTTTACACACAACCTTCATTAGTTCATTTCAAGTTTTATACAGAGAATTTGTTTATCTCTTTTTCTGGCTGTGTTCTAAGGGTTACTTTTCCACAATCAAAATGGTCCATCAAAATATTTTGCTAAGAAAGAAAGAAAAAAAGATGATTTTCCTCCCTTAAGAGGAATTCTGCTGCCAGCAATTAAAATAAGATTCTTTTTCCTTAGTATACTTGCATCTATATATTGAGCATAATGATATCTTTTTTTTTAATTTAGGATTAATATATCTAAACTGATGTACAGATATTCTACCGGTCTACCCCTGCTGACCGTTCTTGCTATCACTGTCTAAGTGCATATTAGGAACAACAGTCATGTCAGAATCTACTTCTTGACTTTCCTCCTGACAATTTATAGATTCAATGCTATTTAGACAGGTAGAGATATAATCTCAGCAGCAAGGCAATTCCCTCGGGCCATTGTACATGCAAAATATTTCCTCAAGTGAAAAATGGTATTGGAAGATTTCACTGAGAGCTCCTGTAAAAAAAGAATTCCTGAAATTGCAGTGTTGAAACTAGTAAAAGGGCTCTGCTATAAGAAGCAATATTCTCACCAGGCTGTTGGTACCATTAGAGAAATTTACATCTTGAAACAGCATTGGATGGTGGTGATAACAAGCGCAGAGTCAATGATCTTCCAGGTTTGTCAATTGATCCTGTCCCAGGTAAAGCAGGGGCAGTTTACTGTCTTGTTGCAAAATAAATGCGGGCCCCCAAAATGTCAGCTGCACAGCATGAGCCATTTAGTGCCTAAAAGAGAATGAAATCTTCTCGGGAATTGATGAGCACAGGGTCTACTCAATTTCCAGTTGGAGGATCATATTTGTGTACTTGAGAATTGATTTAAACTGTCTCTTGTTCTTCAAATACTAAAACCAGACTACCCATTTTTTTTTGGAAATACTGAAATTGTGGATAATTGAGGAAAAAAACAGGCAAGGATCTAGCAGCTATACCCAATGTACTGTATTGTTGTAAAACTACTTGAACACCCTGTCACTCATCACCCTCCCATATGTGTCCCACCCCAAACCACCAAATCAAACAATGGCAGAAATGTGAAAGACCCAGGCAGCTCACCAGCATTGAGTAGTAGTAGTCCCTTGGCAAACATGGTGAAAAATTCACCTGGGCAGGTGACAGACACTTGGGCCTTGGCTAGGGCATTAGTGAACAGTATTTATAAAGACTAATTAGATAGCTTTTGTTGAAATGTTTCCAAGGTGATGAGCAAAATAAAGCCAACCTAAAGAAAATATTTAAAAGTCTCTCACTGAGCATGCTCAGAGAGAGCATTTTAACTTCTTTTATTTTTAAAATGCTCAACCATTTTCTTCAAAAACTTGGCTCGATCCTCCTGATTCAGTGATAACTGAAGTCATGCCAACTTTGATGTTTTTAGCTTCAGCTGTTTTAAAGCTATATGTGATCCCCCCAAAAGGTTGGAATGAATTTTTTTCTGAGTGAAGAAGGAAGCATATGTTTTAAACCCTCATGTGCCTTTTTTGAAAAGGATGAATTAACATCCTATAATATTTTACCTTTGGGCTTAAAATAAAGAGTTTAGTTTGAAAGTCAAGGAGACATTTTTCAGAAATTAAATGGAGACACAGGCCTTCAAGATTAAGTCTATGGATTTTGACTATTTTGCTAAATACATTTGCTGACTGGCATGTCTACTGCTATTGTTTTTAACATGGCAGGAGAGACAAGGCGGTTTGGAGACTTGGGCAAGATGGACCACACACAAACCTAATTTCAGGACATCAAAAGAGCATAAAACTAATATGAAGAAACACTGGAGCATCTTGAATACATTTTTTTCTAACCAGATAAATGACAGGAATAATGGGGAATAAAAATTAATTTAGAAAGCTTTAATCCACCTGCTGGTCTAATTTTCCCTTCTAATTTATAGAAACAGGAAGAGAAGAATTAACAATGAGATGTTAGAGGCTGAATGGTACCAAATATAACTGATGCCATTGAAGGAGAAGGTAGTTAGAGGAGTGGGTTGTCATGCTGGCTTCTGAGAGCCATGTCTGCATTCTTTTCTGTTATTGACCATGCCAAGGCTTCCCTCACACTTTCCAAGGGATCAATTGATCATTGGATCTCCTTAGGACACAGGGGAGATGATAAGGAAAGGAAATCAGAGTAATTATGGCTGATACAATTATTACCTAGGAAGGTAGACAACAGTGCTAATAATGCAGGAGGAATGTGTCAGATAGTTCCCAGCAAACCCTGTGGTGAGTGCAAAACTTACATAAGAAGTGGCTTCTCACCCAGGGTGGAATATTCCCTAGGTTACTACAGATGGAAACAGTGGATGATATCAGTGCTTCCAGATCAAACCTAGGTCATTTTTGCAGATGACTGTGCAATGCCAATCTAGTAGTATCAAGTTAAATTTCACTCAATCATAACTCCTACTATATTCTGGTATTTATCCGACATTCTGGGAGAGCAACAAAAGGAAAGAATTGGTAAAGAAGTGACAAACGTCTCACTCTCTTAAAATGTCAGAAGAACTATGGGCAGAAAAATTGAAACCAGAATGAAAGAAAGGTTTAAAAGGAAATTGAGTCTGTGTTTACAAAAGGATTCCAATTCTGGGTGAACTGTCCAACTCAACCAGTTGCTTTGGAGAAACATGATTAAAGCGATGACTGAGGTGTTTTGTGTCCTAGCCTCAGTTTCCTTTATTCCCTTCTGAGTCCAGTAACAGCCAATCAGAAAGGAACCTGGCCTGGAGGCTTGTCAGTGATAATAATTGAAAACATCTGTCTGTGTAGCAAGTGTGGGAAGCCAACGCAGTTCCCTGACAGAGGGAGTTCTCAGACAGCAGAGCCGTAACCACGACTGTGCTCATATTCTCCTTCACAGACTTTTCTCACTGCCAGCTGTCTTTATTCTCCTGCCAGGAAAGCAAGGGGCCTGGGGCTCTCACCCAGGCTGGGGTTAAGTGAGCTGGGACTGGGGGAAAAAGAGGGACAGCCTGGCTCAGAACTCTGGGTATAGAGACAAGGGCTATCTGATTGGGAACTAAAGAGACCCAGGACTGAGGAAAAAGAATAGCAAACAGAGAAACCAATGAAGTATTAGAAGGACAGAGGGCTAACAATATAAGCATTCATATTTTGCACCCAGCTGACCTGGATTTAGATCTTGGCACAACCATTTCTGTGGGACAATGGGCAATGTTGCTAAGCCTCAAGTTTCCCATCTTTAAAATGGGAATAATAATAGTGCTTACTTCATAAAGCTCTTGTCAGGGAAAATAAGATAATAACATTTGAGCGGCACAAGGCAAGAACTGAACAAACACTAGCTTCTTTATCAGATAGAAGATAGCTCACCAGATAGTGCTTGAGGTTTCGAAAAGTAGAGGCAGAGACCTCTATTAGAGGGCCTGATACCTTGGTCATGAGTAGGGGTGTTCCCGCTGATAGCGTAATATTGATTAAGATAGTCACCATGTTATTCCTACAAATATTCTTCATCCCCTGGCTATAGCCTTTTAAAAGCCACTTTGACAGTCTGTGTTGCTTAGCTTCTTGTGATCTCTTCAGTATTGATTCTTTCTTGTAGCTTCTCTCTGCCCCTAGAGCCATATTCTGGGCTGTACCAGCTTCTGTCTGATCTAGCAGGCTTCACCTCATTCCTAATGTACCAGGGCATTGGTCCCCCTGTCCCAGCAGTGTGCCAGATCTTTCAGCTTGGTATTGAACATATCAAGAGGATATCTGGTCAGAAGAATGCCAGTAAAACATTATTTTAGCCAACTAAGGAATAAATTCCAGATCGTAGGTTTGAGAAAATTTGAAACAAAGGAAGTTGGAGCAAGGAGAAGGAAGAAAGTAAAGCTGTTAATAGAAAGATTTAGATGTTCTCCCTGCCTGCAGGAAAAAAAAAAAAAACAAAACTTTATTGAGAATATAATGAACCAATAGATTTGGAAAGAAAATATAAACAAAAGATTACAAAGGACAGCATTAAAAAATACCAAATTATCGAGATCATTTCATTGTTTAAGAGATTCTCTGGACATAAATTAACCACCTCTGAAAACTGCAGTAACAATCACATCACCACAATTGTATTTATAACGAAGTCACAGTTATTTGATGTATGATATTGACTTGGAAGCTGGAAAGAATAAACCCAGCTTGCAAAGAAGCAGAACTTACTTTTAGGGTGGGGCTTACGTCCTGAGAAAATCTAGCTTAACACATGGGTGGCAAGAAATAATACAAAAGGAGAAACTCGGGGAGGCCAACTTTGTATCATTAGTTAAGAACAGTTATGTATTGTATATGTATCCAACATAAACACTTGGCTAAGGATGTTACTCTACTGACAGTGTTTGCCTTTCCTTATGGTCATCAGCTGGTGACTACCGCTACTTGGCTGCAAAGCACTTCATCCATAAAGAAAAGCACCATAAGTAATAATGAGTGTGGGTTTGTGTTCGTTGCAAAGCAAGAACTCAGATTCAACAAGAGATTTTTTCATCCAATTGAAATGAATCAAACTGTTTAACCTAATTGGGCTTCTATAAATCAGGAGTGTTGTCATATTAGTAATCCTCCTAGATAAGGCATTGCAATGAGGCGCCATGCAAGAGTGCAAATATATAAACACAAAATAAATAGAATCCATTGACCCTCTTCTGTTCAACAGCCTTGTACATGTTTCCTTTCTCTATTGTCACTATTGAAATAAAATTACCACTTAACAACTGACATTAATAGATCTTTTTAACCATTGAGAGACTATATTTTTCCTTTCTGTGATTCTGTCTTCAATATGCGCATAAAACCACAGAAGACCCTGATCTTTTGCTGATTATAAAGTCAACAAAAAATAGGGGAGGATGCACATCCGTTGAATCCGGGTTTTAAAAATACATATCATGAATATCGTGCAGTTGCTTTTTAAAAATTAAGCAGGGGTATCTGTGCTAATCTGAAAGAAGCATTGGTACATATCTCTTTTGCATGTATTTCTTTAAATCTGCTTCAGATAGTTATCTTTGTAAATTAATTCTAAGGTATTTCTAAGTTCACTATTTGTCTACCTTGACACCTCTCTCCAGCTATAATTTTCCCTCTTTTTCTGTTCTCAGTTAAGGGCAACTTGGTTCAAATCCCCCCAGCAGCTTGCCTCTCAAGTTCCCAGATTCCTTCTCATCCAGAAATACCTTGTCTCACTGCTATAGATGTATCTGATTTCCTTTTGAAATTATTTTTCCACTGAATGGCACATTCCTGGCACAGATGTCATCATTCTCCATTCCAAATCCCATGGAGAAATTATTGGTTGATCACATCGCCCTTTCACACTGCAGCTCCAATTTCAGGGTCCTCCCCCACAGAGCAGACTGCCACCATAGCCAGGTAAAGCAAACCGGTGTGTCATCCCTCTGCTAGAGTGGGTCTCTTGGTCCATCGCCACCATTCTTTTATAGGTGTTATGAAAACAAAAATGCAGACTACAGACACACCCTTATGCTTCCAAGAGAACAGGAGGCTCATGTCTGTTTCCTTAAAAATCCCCAGTGTTTGCCTTTCTGTTTCATTCTTTATTTTAATAAGTAAATGGATATCTTATAGTAAAGATATACATTTCATATAATATATAAAGTATGCATAAATATGTATTTAAAGTATACACATATATATGTAAGATATTACTACAAAACCCTTACTTCTCAGGGTTCTCTTATTTTGCAACTAATAGCTACACTTGCAATATGTCTCCAACCTTGTCCACTTTCCTTACAAATTATTTCAAGTTTGAGGAAGAAAAAGTGTTTAAACTTTTTTTTTAAGTGTTAAATTGTTCAACAATAGGATTCAGAGCACAAGGAAATTAGAAATCCTCTAGCCTAACTGTCTAATTTTGCAAATGAGGAAGCTGAGGCTGAGCAAGGCTAAGTGAATGCCCAAAGTTCTACACGCAGTAAAAAAGTAAACTCAGGAGAGAAAACCAGGCTTTCCGTTTCCTTGTACAAGTTGATCTTCCATCCAGTTATTGAAACTGGTGTGCGCTAATGAGGCTAAAGGTTCCTCGCTGAATCACCTTTCTGTCCGGGTGCCTATGGTACTCTGGGTCGGTAGGCTTCATGGATCTCTACACAATTCTATAGGTAGGGGAAATGGATTCTTTCTCATTTGGATAATAGAAACATTATGTGTAAGGAAGCAGGACTTTTCAACACAAACCTCATAACTCCTGCATTCTATTTTTGACACCTTAACCTAAAGTAATTTCACACTAACTCATAAAACCTTTGAAAATGGAGCATCCAAGGATGATATTTTGCACTTACTGAATTTCCTTTTCCAAAAAAATACATCTAAATGTTACACTAGATTGTTGTATTTCCAGATTATATTCTCCAGTCATTCTCTTTAATTTATTTCAAAGAAAGTAAAAAGAAGACAGGAGAAAGGGAGGGAGGAAGGACATGGAAATGGACTCAACATCTTCACTGATGAACTTGGCTCTCCTTCCTGGACGTAAGAAAAAACAGCTAAGAAGAGTATCTGTGGACAGCTTTGTTCTGACTGTAGACAGAAAAATATTGGGGGGTACCACTTCTGTTCAACTCAGCTCCCTTTCTTCTAGAGCAAAAGTCATCTGGAGGAGGAAAAATTTAGGCTGCCAGCCACCAATAAAGCAAAAACTATTTGCAATAACAAGAAGGTATACAATGCCCAAACTCTCTACTGCAAACAAAAGTAGGAGTAAAGCTGAAGGTAACACACCACCTAAATTCAAAGATTTTGCAATCTAATTGAGGGAGATAAAGCATATGTGCCTGAAATAACTTAGAGATAAAAATAAAACATGTCAACAACAATGTAATACAATCTCAATGTTTAAATGCCAAGAAAGCAAATAACGAAGTGATCAGAATACAGTTCTTAAAAGCTTCCTGGTAGAGACAGGATTAAATATGGTTTCGGATATGGTGACTGACATGGAATACAAAGCAATTCAAATGTGTGTGGCCATAAGGATAGATGACAGGGAAATTGACCTCTGGACTCTGAATGTACGCAATCTGCTTTCGTTATCTTTTTTTTTTTTTTACTTTTTTAATTAATAGATTTTATTTTTCAGAACAGATTTTGAGCAGACAGTACAGAGAGTTCTCATATACTATTTCCCCTCACCACACACACACACACACACATACAGAGTATCCCCTATAATTAACATATTACATTAGTGTGGTACATTTGTTGCAATTGATGAGCCAATATTGACAGATACTATTAACTAAAGTCCACAGTTTACATTAGGGTTCACTCTCGGTGTTGAACATTCTATGGGTTTTGACAATTGTATAATGACATGTCCCCACCTGTATAGTATCATAGAGAATAGTTTTACTGCCCTGAAAATCCTCCGTGCTCCACCCTTTCACCCCTTCTGCTCCCCTGACTCCTGGCAGCCACTGAATTTTTTTTCCCATAGCTTTTCATTTTTCAAAATGTCAGATACTTGTTATCATGCAGTATATAGCCTTTTCAGACTGGTCTCTTTCACTTAGCGATATGCATTTAAGATTCCTCCACCTCTTTTCACGGTTTGGTAGCTCATTTCTTTTTATTGCAGAATAATATTCCATTGTGTGGATGTCCCACAGTTTGTTCATCCATTCACCCATTGAAGGACATTCATGATCTTTTTTAACTTAAAAACAAAGTTTTTTAAATTTAAGTTTTAACTTAATTTTTGTAACCAATGCATTTCTCAGGTAGGAAATAAAGTTCTCAGAACACGTATTCTTTTTACCTTGAGACTGGTTTGTCTAGGGGAGTATCCTGTCATTTTCTGCAACACGATACTAGACTATTGTTTCTGTCTTTAAACTTGAGTCATGGACCACTTCTCCTTCTTGCTTCCATTCTTCAGTGATGTGAGAGCAATGAATCTTAGAATATGCAACCAAAAGATAAGAGTTATAAAATTAAGTTTGGAATTTTTTTTTTCCTGAGGAAGATTGGCCCTGAGCTAACATCTGTTGCCAATCTTCCTCTTTTTGCTCAAGGAAGATTGTCACTGAGCTAAGATCTGTGCCAGTCTTCCTCTATTTTATGTAAGATGCCTCCACAATGTGGCCTAACAAGCAGTGCTAGGTCCGTGCTTGGGATCCAGGCCTGCAAACACTGGGCTGCCAAAGCGGAGCAGGCAAGCTTAACCACTATGCCACCATGCAAGCCCTGAAGTTCTGAATTTTTAAATGAATGTGGTTATTATCAAGCATCTATTGGGGTCATGTCTTTTCCTTTCCACTAGAACTACAACAAAGTGTTGTCTTCACAATGAATCAGAATATAAAGCTAAATTCGGAATTATGCCTTTTTCTTTCTTCTTTAGTTACAGTGTTAATTATCTCCAAAAAACGATTCTATGACTCTTTCAAAAGCGACATCCTAAGGTGATGTTGATTCTCTAAGAGGAACCAAATATCTCCTGGTGACTGTGTCTTCCTTTCTGACACCAAATAGCATTGATAACTGAATTATTCTAATAATAATAATAGTTTTAAAAGGCTTCCCTGCCATTTGAAGGGAATTTACAATGAAAGCCATTTACTTGGCCCCCTGATTCTGTACACACGTTGGTTTTAAGACAGCACACAGGAGGCTTTGCCAGGAAAATTTAAAAGTTCAAGCAGAAAAAAATAATCACAATATCTTTCAGTCATTTGCTGCTTGTATTTGTTTCCTTAAAATGCACAGCTAAATGCTCTCTACATACAGATATCACTGGGTAGGCGGGGTGTATCTTATTACTGGGTTATTTTCCAGTACATTTAGCGTAGTTAAGGTAAAGTGTATTAACTTTCTCTCAAAATACAGATGAAAACAGAGTTGTAGCAGCCGTGAATGCTTCAGCCATTGTCAGGAAGTTAAGAGCTGACAGGAGGTCCAAATAATCAACTCTGCCTGGTGCAAATACCGTCGTTTTCCCCTGGGATAGCTGGTCTAATCCTACAATGTATCTGACTGGCATGAATGTAGAATTACTTTCAATAAAGATTTTATTTCAAGCTTGGATGATTTCCCCCAAAACATCTTGTCACTAAGGCAAAGTATATCATAGAATATCTGATTTTTTTTTTCCCCTACAAGTCAGCTTTGGAGGGGGAAAAATACACATTTCAACTCAAGTACTCAACTCAGGTCAATTCACTGTAAAAATCACATTTTAACATATCTAGACTGATTAAAGATTTGCTGTGTTAAAGAAATCAGGGAGCTGTCAAAGAAAGCTTACCCTAAAGTCTGCAAATGTAAAGAATAAGTAACACATTTGCCCATCTACAGTTCCTGCTCTCCCTGCCGTGGCCTTCAATCGAAGAGCAAGCAGGACAGATGACTCCACAGGCTAACACCCGGCTTCTAGAATATTTGTCTTTTTGCAAGTAAGGAAGATTTAAAGGTCACAACTTCCAATAAGGATGAGATTGTTCCCAGGCTATATGAGAAATATGAATGGCCTGGTCAGGATCACCCTAAAATGATCTTCATTTCTCTACTCATTTCTTCTCTCTGTCTTTATCCTATTCTCTGCCTTCATGATGCCAAATTAAGTCAGTGTGTTCAAGATAGAGCAATAGTATAGTAGCAGTACATTATTCTACTTTGAATTCATTGAAATGCTTCATTTTGTGCTTGCTTACATTATTTCAGCCTTGGTGTCACTTTGTTTAATTTATGCTTGGTTTGTATAATCTTAAAGATATCTTATGTTACCTACAGAGTTTCACCTCTTACTCACTAAAAGCACACAAATCGTATGGTTTAGTTCTAATGGGATAGGAGTAATAATTTTAATACTTAATAATCATAGCATGCTTCATTTATATAATGTTTTAAATTCAAAATCCCTTTTATCTCTATTATTATATCTTATGACTAACATATAATATTATGATAAGACCTATGTGCAAGAATGAAAATTCAGCATGGATAAAAGCAGATAAAACTCTAGAGAGGCATGGAAAGGTCTAGATTTGAGTCTCAGCTTTGTTATTTAATTGACTGTGCGACCTTTGGACAGGCCATTTAACCAAAAAGTCTTTAAACCCAGCTGCACACCAGATTTGCCAGTGACACTTTTCAGAAACTCAGGCGCCTGGGCCCCAGCCCTGGACTACACATCAGCATGTCTGCACAATGCCTTTTCTTTTTTAAAAGCTCTAGCCAGAGTGGAAAACCAATGAGTCCTAATCTCCCTTTCCTCATTTATAAAATAACAATCAACAAAAGCAAATGTAATCACATATAATAAAAATTCACATTTCTATAAGGTGCGAAGGGTTTTTGCATACATTTTTTATTTAATCTTCAAAACAACCCATGAGGTCAGTTTTACCATTAACTTCACTTTCCAAACAAGGAATCTGAGGCTCAGAAAACTGGTAAGGCCTCTGAAGTCCACAGAGTCAATACCTGTAGAACAATAGTTTAAGATGCTGAGAGTCCGGATTGCAGGTTCTCCGTAGAGCAGTGGATCTCTCCCCGGGTATGAGAGAATCACATGCACAGATTTTATTGTACCCAGACCTCACTGGAGGTAACTGCAACAGATTCTCTGTAGGTGAGTCCCAGATGTTGATACGGTTTTGAATTCTCCACAGATGACATTAACATGTAGCCCGGATTGAGAATCTCTGCTCTAGAATGACCAGACAAATTTGGAAAATATAAAGTACTATACACGTAACATGATGGTTTTATCCCAGTTTTGTTGATGATCAAACATGAATTCGGAGTGGAAGGGAATGCTTCGTGAAGACAGAGCTGGTCAACATTTTCCACAGTGGGCAGGAATGGTCACATTTACATCCACAGCAGGTCATTCAGTGTCTTTAGGCAACGTGGCTCATTGCAGGCAAACCTTGAAGAAGAATACAGCTGGAGGCTATCTGCTAACCTCACTCCCCACAGCTAGGCAGGAAGTCCTTCCTTGAAAGGGAATCTGAGTGGCCCATCTGTGTGTCCAAAGCAGCCACCAGCACTATCAACTTGATAAATATGGGATTGGACTCTTAGCAGCCTGGCAACTAGGAGACCTTTTATAAAGGCCACTATAGTGTTTGATAGTGGTCCCTAAAAAGTGAGACATTTCATCTGCTCATAGAATTTATTACAACAGGTGATCGCAGATACGTGTGCTGGACGATAGAATCATGAGTTAGCCCGACCTCCATAGGTACAAGGACATATGCAGACATTGGCCCAATATATTCCTCCACCACAGTACAGATTAATAAATTTATATGTGTAAAAGCAAAATAAATAATTTCTATCTTTGAGCAAAGCATTGTATACATTTTGAAGGGGTTTGTATTTCTGCAGCTACATTGAGCATTTTACCTAAAATAGAATTTGACGGTCAGATTTTAGGTGGCCAAGAAAAATGGTGTCATTATCTTTAACTTCAACCATCCATAGTGTAAACCAGATAAAAATTACATTCTATTCTAAACTCTTCTCTCTGGTTTTGTTCAAACTGGGTACATGTTGGAAAGTCCTCGTCAGATAGTATATGAGAACAAAAGGCCCCCTCCACAATTGCAGGCCCCTAACAAGCTCTCAAGCAATACGACCTCTCTTCATCTCTCATCATCTCAGAGTAGGTATGAAACTCAGGCGTGTGAGATTGTAATTATTGCGCCATATTGAAATTAATTTCTCTCTCATGACCCATTCTTGTAAATGATTTAAATTTAGTCAATTCAGAGTGTCTTCGAGACTTTTTCCTGGGTTGTTTCTAGTTCTGGAGGGCTACGTGTGGCCTAAGCATTTGGTGGGGGCAGTGAGAGCATCCACTTATACAGTATTTCAATAAATATTTATTGAGCACCTGGTACCATGAGACAAACACTAACCTGCACCCAGGGATACAGCACTAAACAAAAACAGATGAAGTCCTGGTGCTTAAGACATTTACATGCCACTGGAGAAAGATAATAAAGCAGATAAGGAGGGGAGAAGGTGTCTGGTTTTTGTCACCTGTCCAGGCTGGTCTTTGTTCCCTTCTGGTTTTCAGTCATTGTCCCCAACTTCCAATCCCAGGTCTGGGTTTCTGTCACTGTTCAGGCAGAACTCTGGGAAGCTATCTTATGCCATCTTTGCTGAGATACACCAGGCAGTAATTTCCATTTAACTACTCCTGGTATACTAGACAAGGGGAACTCTGGAATCTTGCTATATCCCTAGGTTTTCCCCAAAGAGAAGAATAACAGTCTATCTGAGCTCATAATCCTCAAAGCTTCTAACAGCCTGTATACCCAGGGAAGGGGGTAGGAAGGGCTCAGGACTGAACCACTTCCACGGGACCTCACCAGATTCTCAGCTCTCCTCCCTGACTCTCCTTCTCCCAGGCCAGAAAATCTTTCTCCAGTCTGGTAGCAGGTAGCGTGGTTCTTCGTTTACCTTCCAACCTCCTGGTTGGGCTGCAGCTGCAGCTCTGAGTCCTTGGGTACTTCAGCTTTTGAAACTCAAAGGGACAGTCCTTTGCAATTCAAATGCCCTAGCTTACAAAAATCCAAAGCACTTTCTCTGCTTTTCTGCTGTATCATCCCTTCTTCCACTGTGGCCTCCGCTGAATATTGGGAAAGGCAAGAAGTACAAGGAAGGGTGAGGAAGAAACCTCAATTGTTATACATTATCCCACCTCGTCTCAAATGTAGTTTGACTTTCCCAGAATGTTCATTCTTTCGTCATTAATCTGGGAGCCCAAACCACACTTTAAAGGTCATTCACTCTGCCATCTAATTCAGGAATCTCAAACGTCTCTGAACACTGCCTGATGGGAAACTCATGGCCTTTTTATATTCATAATATTTAATAACCTTGATAGATGCTCCCAGTACTTTTCCAGTATGCATACGGAAAAATCTATACCAAATATTGATGGTAGTAACATCTAAGTCGTGGAATTATGAGGCATTTTTATTTTCTATTTGACTTGTCTGCATTTTCTAAATTTTCTATGATAAATACGAACCTTTTGAAGCAGCCTAGTCTATTTTCACAACTCTAATTCTGCCTATGGAGGTGAAATTGGTCTCTGGGGCAATTCCAGGAACTGGATTTACAAGAGGAAAGTTAACTTTTTCTTCCATACCATGGCTTTTTGCATTTAGTCATCGTGGCTTGCCTAACTATTCTTTTTTCCAAATCAAACACCTCAGTCCCTGTGCATCCCTGTTTAGGAGCACATCACTCTGCTGGGCACATTCACCCTGCTGCTCTCTAGTTGTCTGGTGTCCCTCTTACAGTCAAGTCACCCTAAAAAGTACCTCAAACTTATTTTTCCTCAGAAAGTAAAATTAAGTGTGGACGATTGAATGATGATACTCAAATTGCAACTTACTCTCTTTCAGCTATTCTGGGACCTTTTAAACAAGGAGACAGTTTTCAAGAAAACTGCTGAAGATTTGATGTAGATGCCCTTAGTGGCAAGTGAAACAGCTATTCTCTTCACCTATGTGAAAAGGAAAAATAAAAGAGACATTGAGGAATTCTGACTTTGCGTATTGATAATACTCCTTTTAGTTTTATCCAACATCACAAGGCAAATATTTAAGTTTTATATTTCCCACTAATATCTTATAATTAGGTACCTTGTTCTGCTTGTGCTCAATTAATGCTGATCCATGCACAATCTCCAATATTCTGTATAAAGTGTTACAAGCACATACTAGTTTCTAAACTGCCTTATTGGACAAACTCAGGTAGAGAATAATGATGGTCTTATAATTATTTCCTTTCTAAAAATACTCCCAACATGTAACATATTTCCTAGCCTTTCTTCCCAAATCCAGGGCAATATCTTCCCAAGATGGTGATATTATCAGTGGTTATTGGTAGTTCAGCAGAGCTCGGGGAATAAAAATTAAGACTTCTTTTACTGCCGACATGATCAAGTGTTGATGGCTAAAACCGCTTTAAAGCTTGAGAGAAAACACCTAAGGGAAACCATAGCTGAAATTCTCAATCTCTCCCACCAAAAGTGCATTTCCATGCACAATGAGAAATGAATGCTTTCAGAAGTTTAAAAACTGAGTGAATCAACAGAAAAAGGTAATACGTACTAATTTGTTTTTTCTTCCACCTAAGAACACCCTTCTCATCTCTGTAAATATATCCTTGGATGTGAATTAGGTGATTAAAAAATCAAAATATGTCACTAAGACTTCTTGCTGACTCTCTAACTTATTTCTCTCCCCAGTCTTCCTCAGGCCTCAGGCCTCACCAATAAGAAGCCCCTTGATTTCAAACTTAAAATTCTTGAATCTTAATTATTTGTAGAAAGACTATCCATATCCTAGAATAATAAAAATCTGCATCTTAATCTAGGCTTTGCCACTTCCTACATGGCTTTCATCAAATATTCAGTCTTTCTCAGATTCATTTTGTTCATCTGAAAAAAATTCATCTAAAAATTTTCTTTCCCATCTGAAAAATAAAAAAAATAAGACGAATATAGACAAATATCCTGATATATAATGAAGTTAAAACTATTTAAACAACAAAGTGCTAGTTCAGCATACACGCAGAGATCATCAGCAAAATAGAATGTTCCAGATACGTTTGTCTGAGTGCAGGAAACTGCCCAAAAAGTGTAGCATCACAAATCAGTAGAGAATGGGCAATGTATTCAACAAATATTTGAGGAAATTAACTACCTTTTGGAAAAGATTACTTTAGATTACCATCACATTTCACACACTAAAATATATTTAAGATGAATTAGAGGATACGAAATTATTTTAAAAACTGGAGAAAACCTTGATGATATGTATCTGATCTCTTTAAATGGATGAATTTTATAATAACAAAAGCAATGGTCAAAATTCCAAAAGAATTTATGACCACACACAAAGTTAAATAAATAAAATTAAGGAACAAAAGAATTGGGAGAATATAAGTAGAACAAAAATAATGAAACATGCTTCTTAATACATAAAAAACTCACAGATTCATATATACAACGATGTTCATTGTAGCCATTGTTTGCAATAGCAAAGAATTAGAAGTAACCTAAAAACCCACCAGCAGAGGAATGGTTAAATAAATTAAGGTATTTTCATATTATGAAATGTAACAACTTTTTTAAAAGGATGAAGTATTTTTATATGTACTGACTTGGAAAGATGCCCATGATATATAGTTAAGGGGGAAAAAACCAAATCGTAGCATATTATATATTTTTTATCTCATTCTTTTTTAAAAAGAAAAAATATACATATATATAAAGATAGGTAGATGGATAGATAGATAGATAGAAAAACATCCAGAAGGAGCACCCATCTGTTAATTATAGTTATCATGAAGGAATTTGACTAGGAAACAGGAAAGGATTTTAGTTTTTTAATCTACATACTCCTCACTAGTATATTATTTTTCAAAAATTATGTATTAGTTTTGCTATGCAAAATAAATAAAATGAATTAAACAAACCAATAAAATGATATGCTTTCAACAGGAAAGGGGCGGGAGATGTGAACAGCTATTCACGGAAGAGAAAAATCTACATGGCTCTTTTGGGTTTTTTAACTTCTTCCGCAGTTCCTAAATTTAAAGAATCCTAAATTCAAAGAGTGATAAACCATTTCTCACCTATCAAATTGGCAATTATTTTTGCAAGATATTACCAAAGATAATAATGCTAACAAGACTAGATGTTATCGTTTAGTACGATATGCCAACATATCCCACGTTATCATATTTTAAGAAGAGAAGAGCCATACTTACTGGTCTAGTGCAAGTTCTCAAAGTGTGTTCCCCAGACCAGCAGCAGCATCACCTGGAAACTTGCGAGGAATGCAAACTCTCAAGTCTCTCACCAGACTTGCAAAATCAGAAATCTGGAGGTGGAGCCCAGCAATTTATGTTTCAATATGGCTTCCAAATTATTCTCATGAATGGTAAAGTTTGAGAACCATTGATCTAGTTGTTACATTTCTGCTATTTTACCATAAGGCAGGGGTTTGCAATAGCAGCACTATTGACATTGGGGGCCACATAATTCTTTGCTGTGGGAGTTCTCTTTGCCGTGCATTGTAGAATGTTCAGCAGCATCCTTTGCTTCTACCCACTAGATGCCAGTAGCAACTCCCCACCCCACCCAGTCATGACAATCAAAACTGTCTCTAGACATTGCCACATGCCTTGTGGTTTGAGCAAAATTGCCCCTGGTTGTTGGGACCCACCTATAGAAATACTCCAAAATGTGGAGGAAGAGTACGTGGAAAAATTTTTTTATATATCAATTTCACTTATACTAAGAAATCATAAGGTACAACCCATTCTGTCTCATAAAAGGTAATGAGTAAATAATATATATTACATATAAAAGATATGGAAATTGCTCATGATAGCAGCAAAAAATGCTGGATACATAATTATGTAGAAAGTATTTTCTCAAATATGTATGTACATAAACTATCCATACATTTATATCACCTAAATGCTGGCAGTGTCATTCTTCTTCTCAAAACCCAACAATGCATTCCCGTCACCCTCAGGATTAAGTCCCAAATCCTTACCAAAGCTCATAGGTTCCCCCCAGCATCTCTTATCCTTTTCACCTCACTCCCCAGCCTCCAACCACACTATCATCTTCCCTATTCCTACAACCAGCAAGCACAACCTTACCACTGGGGCTTCCTACCTTCTATTCTCTGCCTGGAGCTCTCCTTCCCCTAGTATGTGCACTGCAGCAGGTCTCTGCCCGAGCGTCCCTTCCTTAGAAAGGGCTTCCTGAGCACCTTGTCAGCTACATGTGGCACTTCTCACCACCCTCTGCTCATTAGAATTATCTGGGGGCTATATGACCTGCAGCCGGCCAGGCCCCACCCATACTAAGTAAACAAGAATTTCTAGGGATGAATTCTAGGCCATTAGGATTTTTTAAAAGGTCCCCCAGGTCAGTGGAAGAACCACTACTTCTCAGCTTTTCTTCAAGTACTTCACTGCCCGACATCACATTATATATTGATTAGTATACTGCTTGTTGTCTGGTTCTCCCACTAGATTATAAGCTTCATATAGGGAGGGACTTTGTCTATTGTACTCATTGCACTATTCCTGACATTCAGAACAATGTCCAACACCTAGTAGGCATTCAGTGGATTTTTATGAATGAATAATTGTTACATGGAGTTACTGTTTATGGTTATTGGTAGTTTTTTCTTACAATGCTTTTCTAAACTTTTCAAATTCTCTCTAATAAGATGCATTACTTTATAATCAGAAAAAAAAAATTAAAGCTGATTTTTAAATTCATCTTTGAAAATTGTGGTATATTTGAAGCACAGTGATTAGCACTTCATAGATATTTGACAAATAGTAACTATTGTTAGTGTTCCTTTTTGATATTATCTACTATGTAAGAGCTTTGGCTATGATATCCCATTTTATCTATGGCCTTTGTCACTTTACAGAATACATATTCAAACCAGAAATAAGCCATTTTGAAGCCTATGGGCTATTCACTTTTTTTTTTTGCTTTATCAGTCCTCCTATCTCATTAGATATTTTGAATATTGTTTTAAAGATACCTCCAAATCTCCCTATCATGTCTACTCAATAAAAGTATGAAACCAGTGAATAACTGAAAATGTTTCAGCCTTCTGCATTGAAATCAATGCAAAGAGGGTATTCAATAAATGCAAAGAGTAAGGTCATGTCAGCTATGAATACACAAGGGCCATATAAAGCTCCTCTTCGAAAATGTGCTTTGAGAGAATTACATACACATGGCATTAAAGATTATTTAAATACAAAAGTGTCAGAATATAGCAATAATTCCCACTTAGGAAGATAGTTGTTAACTTGCTTTGGAAAATAATAATAATACAATACTTAGGTATAAAATTGAGGACTTTACAATTAGTTTAAACCAGTTGATTTATAAATTAACATATTAAAAAAATGACTGAATTACCGATGAATAACCACCTTGAAACATTTGTGACATACAGCCATGATTTTAAGGGAAAAGGTGAAATCCTTGCTAAGTCACCAACTTATTAAAAAAAAAAAAAAAGAAGCCAGTGCAGACAGGACCATAGTTTGTGCAAATTGAGGGTAGGCAAGCATATGGTTAGCATGGGTCCCCCTCGAAGTAGTTATAGTACATAGGAAACATAAGTGGAGCACATTGAAAATTTATTCTATTTTTAACAGCTTCTCTTCACTTAAGTGGTCAAAGGCACAACTAGTATTTCACGTACAGTGGCTGAGCTGTATTTTGCAAGCCAGGTGTGACCTGATGGTAGGAGTACATTTACCACCACACTTTCCCCATTCAAGTTAAACCGTCCTAAAGTTACATGTGTTGAAAAATCACAGCATTCCAGAGATAGGAAAGGGAACACTTAATACACCTCCAATAACTTGAGAGTTGTCCTGCAGGCAATTATGTGGCTTTCGACTTCCTTTGCAAGTCACTATGGTAACAGCAAAGCACAAACTTAAAAGGAAGTTTGCATCCATCTCTCTCTTTGGAGCTGGACTATTATTAAATGTTTTGGTCTTCTTAATTCAGCATTAATTTTGAGTTTTATAGTAAAGCTCTCTTTCCGTTGGAGTCATTTGGCTGTGATTTTAAGCAACTAAGAAATTTCTTTGAGTTAGCAATTCAGCTCACTTTTGGAAAAACTTACCCAGCATAAGGCTGCAAGGATTTTTTTGTCTGGGGTCCAACATCTGTGCACTGTATTATAGATTGTTTCTAAAATAATCTTAAATTGATAGATCATTGCTCCTTCCATTTGGGCTTGACAAAAAGTAACTCTGCCATTTCCTCTCCTTTTTCTGCTGTAAACTGTATATCACTTTTTTCAGCTCTCGCCAGGAAAATGATTCTTATCCATTTCAAGATTTTTATAAACTTGAATCTTACTTAGTGGTATAAAAATTGCTTTTACAATGAATATATATCAAGTGCCATTTCATGAACAAAATTCACAAAATCATAATTATTTTTGTCAGGCTATTTTAAACTAAGCAGTATTAATAAATAGCCTTTTTCAAAAGAGTTGCAGTTTAGGGTCTTTTTCGTACAGGTCAAGCATTCCTAGGAGCTAAACTTTGAGCTCTTCATGTTACTTAGAATTAAGTATCTTTGCTATAAGTATTTCTTGGGAGTAAATTAGCAGTGAGTAAATGGACATGTTGAGAAATTCCCAAATATTGATCTAAGATCTCGATGTTTTTGCTCCTTCTTGCCGATCCATCAATTCACTGTACATTAATCTCTCAACCATGTCTCTGCTCTCACCTTTCTCCTTCAGATGGGCCTTTTGCCTTTTGGTCTTTGTTTTGTCAAAGAAAGGCAGTTTCTTTCATTTCTTTGCTGAAAACAGGTTAAATTTTAGCTCAAAATTTACAACACTGTCGTGGAGTTTAAGGCCTAATGAAATCTAAGCCCTACCAGAGTGGTGCAACTTGCCAGGAATGACCACAATCTGACCTCTTTGTGTTAGCTGCTGCAGAGTTCTGAAGCCAGAGTAGAGTAGGAAGGTAAAAATCCATAGCATTTTCAGACTTATTTAGTCGGCCCTCAGCAAAACACCCTAGAGCAGCAGTGCCTAATCTATGCTCCTTGATGTCACTCAGGAAAGAGGATCTATGACATTCAAGTAACTTAGCGAAGACATGAGTTAAAAAAAAGATGGGCAAGAATATTATTCCGCAGGACTTTTCAGAGCCTTTATTATGCTATTATGCGTTGTGAATTTCCAGGAAGAAAAAATGGCATACAATTTTCTCCAAAGCTTATTTTACTCTGGAATGCTATTTTTGTAGAGCATATCATAGAAATGGTGCTTTGCAGAACTCAGTTTAGTGAAAGCTGTCCTGGAGGTATTGCCAAACCCATAGTAAAAATCTATATGGTTTCTGAATCAGATCCTTTCCTCCAACAATACAATTCAACTGCATTTTAAGCTACTGGAAGAACAACATATTGTTTTTGAGAGTTTTCCATCTTAGGTACTAGACTGAATTTTTTTTCCACACAGGGTTTTTATTTCTTTCAATGTTTCTCCTCTACATGTGTTTTAGTAGTTGAAAACTTTAGAAATAATAGCACTTGCAATGCCAAGCTGGCCCCCACAGTGAGAGTGGAAATGCTGATATCCATTGATTTGAGGTAAAAAACTGAGATTTAAATAATTTTTCAGGATAGTATTCTAGCTATACTTTGAAATTATGGCTGACTCCCTATGTGATCCTAAATCAACCATTTAACTATTTAAGAGTTTATTGAGATAGAGAGTAGGTGAGTTCATATTTGAATAATGAAGTTTATAAGAGCATTAATACATTTTCCCAGACATCCTCAGTTTGGGGGCCTTCTTTGCTACAAGTGTTTACCCCCACTGTCTGTTAGAAAGGAGTCTAATCTACTTTAAATGTTGGTACGAGAATATATTTACCCACCTACCTGAATCATATAGTTAGGTAGTTGGTGACTTCTACCCCAAATTAGTCTGCACCCTCAGCATCCTTTCTAACCTAAAGATTCATTGATTTTTCAACACACAGTGACTACTGGTTGGTTGATATTCAAAACACAAATTGTTAATGAAATATATTTACACACACATACCCACAAGCACACATTTTGTAACAGTGAATAAGCAAGATAGCATGTATTCTATATAATACACATCCACATTTTCTTATTAACTTTCTTTCTTAACTACATTTAATTTTTCTAAAAGTTATTGCAAGTAATTTGATTTTCCCAACTTAGGAAAAAATTCCAAGCTGCCAAGAAAATTTAACCTGCAGTAATGCAAATATAACAAGAATAAAAAACTGTATGTTATTTAGTGGAATCTACTTATAACAAGATTATTTTAAAGGACTCATAAGTTAAAGCTGGTTTTATTAAAATCAAATGGAAAGTGTGCAGAGAAATGGATACAAAGGACACAGATTTGAGATGGAATGAATGTTCCATGTTTACACATGCATAAAAGCACAAAATGAACCTTTGGCCACAGGAAATCTAGGAAACTGATGCACTGGCAGAAATGCATTACAGGAGTCCTCTTCTGTCACCCATGGCTAAGACAGAGAACTGTTTCCCTGAGGGAGGCTCTGACATGCACCATGAGCAGCCTCCTACTCTTCATCCTATTTAAAGTCAGGCTTGGTTTCCTCCTCTAGATTTGGCCCTGCTCTGTATTCTAAGATCAGAGCCTTTGGCTGAGGAGGAAAAATATAAAGAACTCTGGGAAACTTGAAAAATAGTCTAGTCCTTTAGCCTTCTTTCTCTCTTCTCATGGCCTGAGTCCTACCTGCTGTATCTTTCTGGTATACCCTGGAGAACTGAGTTATTCCTCCTGTCACCCAGTTTCCTCCAGATGCTGAAGACTTCTTCCAGCTTCTACCCCCATAACCTCCTGACAGCCTCAACGGTCCACCCCAATAACCAGCTCTTGGACCTCCCTTGATTTCTAGCCACACCTTTGTGAGTTTGGCGCAATTCTGATTCCCAGCTATCCCAACTCTCACGGTTCCTGCTTCCAACTGAAATTATAGCCATTATCAAATAGGAAAATAGGTCTTCAATCCTCAATCTATCTTTATGTCATCCACTTCCCCTTTGAGTC
Organism: Equus caballus; assembly: GCF_041296265.1. Classification (NCBI taxonomy): domain Eukaryota; kingdom Metazoa; phylum Chordata; class Mammalia; order Perissodactyla; family Equidae; genus Equus; species Equus caballus. Next base: position 27,493,966 of record NC_091701.1, read on the forward strand.
TCCCTGGATCCAGGTCCTAATGTTCTTCTTCTATCTTGTTGTCTAAGATGCCCTCTATCAGTCATTCACCTTCATACTTTCAATGCTCTCTTGCTTTTGATTCTACCTTCTCCATGCCCTATGACCTCTGAGCCTTGTTCCCTACTAGATAAATCTTATCAACTTAGACCTTTGCCATCAGTGAGTAATGTCGTTAAAGCCACTTTTACCTAAGAGGTACTCAAAAAATTGTTGGGTTAAGTTAGGTTAGGTTAGTGCTCTCCAAATTTGCCTTTAACAGTTGTTTTTTATTGTTATTGTGGCAGATTCAATGAAGGAGATAGTATCACAAAAACGTATTGCTTTAAAACCAAAAGAGAAAACCTATCTTCCTTCACTGTGAAATCTTACTAATGACTTTTATAAGAAAGAGGTCTGGAAATGGCTTACGAGAGATCCTAAATCAAGGAATAGGTGTGTTAAAGGCAAGCAGAGGCCCACTCCATTTGCCCTACTCCAGGTTAGGAAGATGTTTAAATCATTCTACAGACTTTCAGTAAATGTCATAGCAAAGTCGCATAGTTTCTTATATTCCAAAAGAAACTTTAAATTTAAAGTCTCAGATAACTCACTGTTACTCTAAAAATATGAGAATCCCTTCCAGAAATGTAGCCATGCCAACAGTACTCACAGGTACAAATGTTCTCCATTTTAAGCAGTAGAAAAATGAAAATGGGAGGTATATTGAATATTCAGCCCAAATTTAAGAGTCATTTTTCCCACAATAAAACTATTGCAACCAGGCTGTCAATCACAATTCTACAGTGACAAATAAAAATTCAGACTGTCTTATGGGGGGATCTGATAATCATGTGGAGGGTGGCAGAGCGAAAAATCAGCCGAACATAGGAGTCATGACACACACCAGGGCCATGATGCTTCCACGGGCGCTGGAACCAGGCTGCCTGGGTGGGAACCTCATCTCTGTGTGATATGGGCACTTTACCATTCTTGGCCTCAGTCTTCTCATTTGTAAATAAGCTTGATAATAGAAGCTACTTCGTGGGATTGTTTTGAGGATCAAATGAGACAATAAAATCATTTAGAATAATACTTGATTATTATTGATATTGATCAGGTCAAGGACATTTTGCTGACCATGAACTTGTGCGGTGGGGAGTCACAAATCCACAGCTTTGGCCCTTCTCAGTTTCTTTCAGGAGAGGGAAGGCTTGGTCTCTTGGTCACAGAAGTGGTACTTTGGGGATTTGTGAAGGGATGGAAGTAAAGCAAGTCTTCCTGCCTCCTCTGGTTGGGGACTGTGGAGGCCCACATAAGCCAAACGAAGGGTCCTCTAAAATCACCCAGTGCTCCAATCTTCCACAACGGACTCTGAGACAGAAGACCCTACTGCCTTTCAATAGGGTGTTCCTTTACCTCCTTTATTCTCTCCACTCACATTTCCCTTAGGTCAGGATGTCTGGTAGAATGCCAACTTTAGCATTTTTTAGCTCCCTGTCCTTCCATATGCTATCCCTATTTCCTTAACATCACTAAAACCTCACTGTTCCTAATTTTAATACAAAACCAAGTAGGCTTTAATTGTAAGAATAAGTATTCTTTCTTTAAATTCTCAATTTATGGGATGGGGCTTAATTTTCTTTTTAAAAGTCCTGCACTGAAACAGACAACGCGTTGCTACCAATAAAAACCACATCCTACTGTTTCATTGGTATGCCAGCTCTCCATACAGTCTTCACACAAGAAAACACTTCTTAGATTCCAATGGGACTCCTTTCCTGTGCAAATGCTACAGGATTCTTCATTTTACTGAGATATGAGCTAAACTGGCTGACCAAAATGAATGGGGGAGACACTTAGAATTTTGCCATACATCTAAATGTCTCAGAACCTACCTTCTCTACAAAACATATTCCAGGTAGCATTTCTCAGGAACACTTTACTCACTGAAGGTAATCACTAAAAACTTTATTTTCTTCTCAGTCCTTATGTCTACCTTCCATCATTAATTATGCATATATTGTTCTATTTTTTGTGTTTGGATTCTTACATATTTTGTGTGTGTCTCACCTGTTTCCTCCATTGACTATAAATACTTCAAAGGCTGAATCTTATTAACTCTCAGTAAATTGGCTGTGCAATTTATTCATTCATTAGTTCCACAAACTTTTATTGAGCACCCACAATGGCCAGGTACTATGGGGATGAAAAGTTGTACAAGGCAATGCATCTTCCCCCAAAAGTCACAAGTTCTATTTCCATACAGTGAAGCATAAAGAGTAGAAGATTAAATAGCGTTGTGGTAGTTGTTCTTTTTCTGGAACTAGAAAAATTTTTTGCTTGTGTTGCAGTCTCCGTTTTGCCAAGGCCCATCACTGCCCTTCCTTTCCTTCTTTAAAGTGAAATTTAAAAAAGAAAAAGAATTCAAGAAGACAGAACTTTATAAGTCAAAAGTAGCCACTATTTTGCTTCAAACTCCAATGGAATCTCTCTTTTTTTTTCTCTCTGTCTCTCCTTCTTTCCACAGGATAGTGGCCAAAGCCTCCAAGAACCTCATGTCCACCCAGAGCTTAGGGATCGTGTTTGGCCCCACCCTTCTGCGCGCTGAAAATGAAACAGGGAACATGGCGATACATATGGTGTACCAAAACCAGATAGCCGAGCTCATGCTGAGCGAGTACAGTAAGATCTTCGGCTCGGAGGAAGACTGACAGACAAGACAAGTTACTGAATATGTTCACATCTGTCTCGATGCCTAATATTTTTACATTTCTGTAAACATATTTCTGAAATATTTTTTTTTCCTTTCAAGCGACAGATGCCTCGTTTTGTGAAAACTTAATGATGATTTGGTGTTTAAGTTCCAAACATTTGAATAAAATAGTTGACAATATTTGCCTATATGTGTTCTACATTAACCCCTTCAGTGCTGTTCCTGCTAGCACTTCTGGGTGTACATTAGGCATGCTCCACACTATTAAATATTGTACAGGGTACAGCGCATGTCCAAGAATAGCTTTAATGCTGTTCCCAGGCATTGGGTGTATGGTTGCATATATGTAGGTATGTGAGTGAACATGAGTATGCTTGAGAGAGTTGGTATGTGTACACACGGGTGAACATGCTCACTACCCTGGCTGCCTCAGGAGTGTGCCCACACGCCTATGTGTACATAAGAAGAACCAAAACAGGAGGGAAGGTAGAAATTAATAATTTTAAAGTAGAGCAAAGGAGATCTGGTTCTCAACACATCCCATCCTTCAAGAACATTTTTGTATGTGTAAATATAGTCCAGCTATCCTTGGTGCTATATGGTGAAATTTACAAATACATGTTGAATGGCAATTTTTCTGAAGAAAAATGGCAGTTCAAAACATTTGCCATTGGATATGTTTTTTTATATATACCATTTGCAGTCCCATAAACATACTGTCTTATAAATTAGAAGGAAAATTAGTGCCCTGCAATTTTGATCTTTATATTACACAGGAATTGCATGACTGCTCATTTTTAATGTTAATATCCATTTTGAATCATCATCAAACTGTATATCTTCCTTTTCCCTGGCTGTGTCATTTTATGTAGAATTTTTATTATGCTTCTGAGGATGCTTTATTGGTGAATTACATTAAATCCATCTAGAAAGAACTTTTTAAAAAGGCTTTTTTTCATATGCCCTAAGGATTACTTGACTAGACTTGGATTGCTTTATCCATTTGATGGTTAGTTTCAGTTGTCATGGATAAACAAAAGGGTAACTGTCTAGAATATATCAAACATTGTTTTATTTTGAAAAGTATGTTCTAGCTGAACACATCTCATACCCAGTTTTCTGAAAGTATTCAGCTGATAAAAATGTAGACTTATGTTTGACAGCTTTTTAATCAAATTCAAATGGAATAAATAAAACTAATCCAGTGCGATAAAGAGTAAGTCTAGTTATCGATTTGTTCATAAAATGAAAAATAAAGCATGTAAGTAAAATGTGTGAAGCACGGATCCAAGAGCAAACACTTAGAGCAATACTGAGCTCAGAGGCATAGGCTGTCTGCATAGACGGGGCATACACAGAGAGAGAGTCTGCTCAAGAGACAGCCAGAGTGCAGGCAGCTCCAGCATCCACAGAGCTGCCTGAAGGAGAGGTTTCCCTTGTCCCTCTTGAATGCCTTCATTTTGGCAATGGCGCCAGCAAATCGGCTCAAGGCCAAGAACAGAGACTCAACCACAATAAATGCTGAAGCATGGTTTCATCGAGTGGGATGTATAGGCATACCACAAAGCCAAGGAAAGTCACAAGGCAGAACCCCATGACCTAAAGTCACTGGTAACCGTGAGCTAACAGACTTGCCAGCTTTCAGCTCTTCTTATATTTAAAGTTGTACTTATGCCTTTCAGCAAAACATGGAGACATGAAACAAGAGTTTCTGGCATTCTATTTCAAGACTTCCTCATTTCCATGACATTCGATATTCTCAATTATGTCTTCTCCAAGACTTTAATTACTTCTCTTTCTGAAGGGGGGGAGGAGTAGGTTTAGTAGTCCCAGGATTAAAATCTTATCCTTTCACGTGTCCATCTTTAAAGTAATTCTGGGAGCATCAGCCAGAGAGAAGCAGCACTAACAGCCAGAGAGAAGTGGCACTACCTGCTTTGAGCAGGGCTCATATCCCCTTGTCTCTGCTGCTTTCCAGATTTATAATCTTCAAAAGCACCAGCTTCTTGATTGCCAATCTGATGGGATTTAGCCTGATTCAAACCCCAGCTGTGTCCTATCCCTGCCTGCTAAGGGCATTTAATCAGAGACTGTGCTTCCTCTCTGGGAAAAAACCATTCCAAGGTGCTGAGCCAAAGCGCCCATCACAGGATCTGACTTAAACACAGTGAAGGCATAAAAAGGGTTACACAAAAAGGTCATTAGATTCCATAACACCTCAAAGACGGAGATGATGGTCCCATCAACTGTTCCAAGTTTAAAAGCCAAGATGGTAGGTATACGAGGTTGACTCACTAGGGGGTTAGATTTTATAAAACTGATCAATATTCTCCATCAAAAAGAGAAGAAAAGACAACGAGCCTTTCTCACTCACCTTATTTGAGCCAGGAGCAAGTCTAGGCACTACTGATCAAATATAAAATAATGCAAATACTGCCACACTCTGTAGTTTCACAGACCAGTAAGGGAGACAATCACCTAAGGATTAGTTACAGTTGGATACAAGATCAGGAACTCAGCCATCCTGGTAACCATGTAGCCCCAGCGTTCAGCACTTAGACACAGAGATGCTGAAAAAGTATTTTTTCCCCCAAGTTTTATTGATTAAAAGTATTTTTGAATGAATGAATGAACAGAAGCTAGTACAAAGATATAATAATGTTCAGTGGTTGACAGAGAACCAAATAACAAATTGTTCCTGGGGGAGTCAGCTGAAGCTTCACTGGCAAGGTAACCTTTTCAATCTAATCTTGACCAATGAATAAGATTAACCAGACAAAGAGAAATGTAGAAGACATACTAGGAAGCAGGAATGGCATGAACAGAGTCATCAAAGACCCAACATCTCTAAGGAAAAGTGAAAAGCTCATATGAAGTGCGTGCCTAGTAATTTTGGAGGATACAGCTGGAAAAAGACTTTGGGGTCAGATATAGAACATGATAAAATATTCAGATTTTATCCTGCAGACAAAAGAGATCCGATGGCACTTGTAAAATGAGAAAACCATAAAGAAACTTTGTTTCTTAGAAAGAGACACCAGCGGACAGAAGAAACTGACTACTTTGAGAACACTGGCATTTTCTTGTGTATGTGTTTGTGTGTGTGTATACATTTTACATCTTCTAGGAATGCAACGATAATCGTGTATTTTTAGGAGTATTTAGATATTACGATAAGCAAATATTTTTAAGAAATTATAAACTTAACATAATGGAAGCACAAGTCCAAAAGAGTCTCCCTGAAAAATCAAGCTAGTCCTATTTCAACATGGATTTGCCTACCCAGGATGTGAGGTTGCCCCTCTTTCTTATGCGCTCAAAAAGCTTCTTGAAGATGGATATCTATTCTGTCCTACATGTTGAGAGTCTGACTTTACTTAGCATTTGCCATATGACAGGATCACCATGCCACAGCTAGTAATTGAAAGCCATATGATAGTTCTCTCTATCCAATTAGAAAACAAAGGATCCAATTAAGAAAAATTAGAAAAGCTGTTAAAAGGGAACAATCACTTGCCAATGGTGCTGTCCTTACAGTTTAACACAGCTAGAAATTGACCTGTACTTCTCTATTCCGCATTTATTTTTGCGAATTATAAGTTAATCACCCTGTCAATTCCTAATTAAAAGGTCCTGCAAAGGACTGTCATCCAAAAGGACTGTCACTAAGAGTTCTGGGTCAAATTGCTCGGTTGTCAAAAATGAGAAATAAGACCAAAACAATATCAACTCTCTCCTGGAAAACTCAAATCTTGATACAAAAAAACAAAGACTTTATTCAAACATAATAATCACATATTATTTCCTCAATTAAAATGTTTCATCTTATCTTTAGAAAATAAATGGACATTTTTTCCTCTTGTTTTAAACCAAGGGTTTCAAACTCAAATGGTTACTAAGGCCAGACGGGTACTATAAGTGAGTAAAGAAGAACAGGCTTGAGGCTTTAAGAACTCAAGCTCAAACCCCAGCCAAAAGGGTTGGCTTCTACTTAGCTCAAACTGAGCTTGCTTGTGTGAAAATATGGGCCCAATGTTGCCAGACCTTTAGATCTTTCATTAAAGGCCAGAAACTCAGAAAGTTACAAGAAACCTGATTTTTAAAGGCACTTAGTAAAACACATATGAGCAGACTCAGCTCAAGGACCTCCACTTTTGTGAACCTAGTGTTAAACCTTCCAATGTTGCAAAGCCTGCTCCCCAGAAAATGGTAGCACATGAAGCAAATGGAGATACGTGAATGAGTCGGAATGATGTGTAAGAGTAGAAAATGAACAGACTAAGCACTTAGGAAAACTTGCTGTTTAGGGCGTGGGCAAATTATTTACTCTATCTGAGTCTCAATATTCCAATCTATAAAATAGAATAATACTTGCCTTATCTTACCTCTTAGGACTATCTAATGGAATCATGTGAAGGAAATTAAAACAGGTAATACAGGGGACCAGCCCGGTGCAGGGGTTAAGTTCGCACATTCTGCTTCAGTGGCCCCGGGTTTGCCAGTTCAGATCCCAGGTGTGGACCTATGCACTGCTTGTCAAGCCATGCTGTGGCAGGCATCCCACATATAAAATAGAGGAAGATGGGCACAGATGTTAGCTCTGGGCCAATCTTCCTCAGCAAAAAGAAGAGGATTGGCAGCAGATGTTAGCTCAGGGCTAATCTTACTCAAAAAAAAAAAAAACCAAACAGGTAATACACCAGGAACCTATAAGCTGTCCCTACTGGATGTAGATGATAGATCTACAGCTTATTGACTAACAATTAACTTTATGATCTTCTCAAGATGATCAGAAAGAAGGTTGGGACCAGACTCTAAAAAGCCTCGAATGCCATAACAAAAGGTTTTATAGTAAGTCTATAATGAATTTTGAGACCCTAAGAGCTGTTGAGCAGGGAAGTGTCTTTATCAGAGCTGTAAAGATTCTCCTGGAAACTTTGTGGAAAGGAGTTTGAGTTGTGGAAAGGGAGAAATTATAGGTACCATTGCCAGACTGAAGATTATTGCCACAGTACTGTTAATGCAGGTCTGAATTCAGACAGTGGCAGCAGATATGGAAATGCATATTATGGAGCATCATCCTGCTGAATTTCTAAGCTTCACCCACCACCTCTTAGTTATGACTGCTAAGTGCAACCCCCATTTGCTGTTACATAAAACTCTATAGCAGGTCCATTTCCAGTTGAATTGCTGGTTTGGGTTAGGGGTTGATTCTGGCATTCTGACAATGATTTCTCATTTGACAGTAACCATCTTAAGATAGTCTGACCAAGTCATGCCCAAGTCAGATGAGCATGCATGCTACCGCCTTCTGCTTCCAGCATGATTCTCAGATGATCATAAGGTCACTTCTCTCTCACCTGGAGCTGATTTCTCCCTCCTTTCTCTTGGGGCAGTATTGCTCCTCTGGCCACCCAGAGGACCACCAAGAAAAATTAGTCCTGGAAAGAGTAATTTTGATTAGCTAACATTTGTTGAGTGCTTGTTACATACCAGGAACTGCACTTTATATACTTTGTTTTGTTTAATATTCACAACTCTATGGAGGGAGGTAGAATTATTAACCCTGATTTATACAAGAGGAAATTGAGGGGGAAAAATAATGAAGTTATGCAAGTTCGTGCCATCAGTAAGTGTCAGGTTAGTATTTGAATCTCAATAATATCGTTCCAGAAGCCCCTGACTAAACAACAATACCATATGCTCACTCAGTTGGGAAAAGGAACTGAAGAAATGTAAGCACATAAACACTCTAAATATTTATACTCCATATGTGGGTACCTGGTTACTCTCTGATTAAAACACCTGATGAGAGTTTCACTTTCATACTGATTTTCATGAAAAAACAAGAAGGATATTATGTATTCCACAAAGAAATATAAGAAATGTAGAGTACCTTTGTTGTTATGAATAGATGGCTAAAAGTCGTTCATGTTATTGCTATTAGAATTTTAATATTTATGTACCATATCATTTTCCTGCATGCTTTATGGACATTGTACTGACCATTTAACTACATTATAAAGAGGAAAGAATGGAAGTCTCTTTGCCCACATCTTTAAAAGTACCTGTTTGGGTCGCTTCTACTCTATGTTACATCATATTATCCTGTGTTGGATCATATTTGTCAATGTCATGTTATCCATCCATCATATCATACTGCCTAATATTGTATTGAAATTAAATCTGGCCTCTTAGGGGTCCCATGCAAGAAGGAAAAATGGGTCCTCAGCAGTCTTCCTCTTAAATATAATTGAAAAAGAGGCAGGCATCAAGACACATTGTGTCTCATGCTGCCAGAGAGTGATCCTGAATTATCCAAATGATGAGAATACAGTGAACATCTTGTACAAAAAGATGACAATTTTCTGAGTAGTGTCGTCAAAATGAAAATGTCTAGCCGTCTTGGTGAGAGACCTGGCAGAGGATACGCCACACACACACGTACACACATGCACACATCCCTTATAGACATATTCAGCTGATTTTTGCTATCTTATCCTTGAAGTGAAGTATGCAAGGTCCACAAAATTCTTACACAATCAGCTGGATTCTATAGAACACTCCTCGTTCAATTAGGAGAGTGCTAAGAAAGCAGTGAGGGAGAGTGTAACACTATGCCCATAGTTGGTGCTCAATATACACATGTTGGATGAGTGAACCAAGACAAACACCCAGAACATGAGTAACATTAAATATGAATATGATCCACCACCAGATTTCCTATCAACTAGCCATAGCAGGTTAAATGTAGTCTCAAATCACAGGCATTTGTACTGACTACTAGTCCTGCATACAAAGGATCATCAAACAGATAACCCTTTAACTACCTCTGTTAAGTCTAACTCCCCAAAAAGTGCTTCTCTCCTGTGGTTCAGCAGCAGAGACACGGGAAGATTTGCTAACCCAACTCATGCAAGTCTAACAGCAAATTCCGACATCCTGCTTCAGATCTGGAACAGTCCGGACATCCATGACACCCAGCAGCATCGTCCACTCATCTCCCCTGCACTGTCAAATGTACGGTTTATGTGTTAGATAAATGCTATAGCGCATAGGCTTTCTGACCAATGTATGAAAATCTCAAAAGCCAAGAAATCTGGCAAATACAAAGCATTGGCCTGAAAAATCCTCACTTTCTTCTGGCAGCATTTAAGCTGACAAGCTTACTTGAGACACAGACACGCACTCACATTTTAAGAGCAGGACTTGCGCTAACCATTCTCACGTCACTGGCAGAATGTGTTCGAAGTCCATATTGTGCAGCATACTTGAAGATGTGTGGATTTTTCCACATCATTTGGTGACATTTTACACAGTTTAATTTCTGCTCTTTATTGCTAGACCCTACCTTTTTTTTCCCTCTCAAACATTCCACCAATGGGATTTTCTTCAGCATTTTAACCCTGGGCTCAGAGTCTTTCGTCTCCTTCAGCATCTATTTGTGTTGCTACTGCACAACTTTGCCACGATGAGTCCGTCTGTCAAATTCCAGCCTCCCTGGCTGAAAGGGAAAGAGCAGAGGTGTTCTGCTGCTAAAGATAGACAGAGATAATGGAGCAGGGGCCAGCCTATGGGGGGATGAAGGAAAGCCTTAGGACTCCAGCAAGAGGTCACCATGGAAGGCTCCAGGGAAAATTGGTCCAACTCGGGATGTCCCGTTCCCTCAGCCTCCACACAAGGCCAGGTGAAAGGCTGCTTTTAAGTTGGAGGGGGTGAAGAATACAATTGAAACCAAAATTGGTTTGCGCTCACTCTTTTTCTAGCTATCAGTTCTAAGGTCACAGTCACTAAAACTGGAAACTTAAAAATGACTTCAAAAAGGCAAACGCTAACTAGATTTCACACTGGATTTCATTTTACTTGGCATTACAGAAAGAATGCAGGTATTAAATAGACTGTTTCCTGTATACAATAAGGTTAATTAGTAGTGAGGGATGGAAAATCAGTGTAGACATAACTCTTTTCGACAGGTATCAAAAATAATCCCCTGATCCCTACAGACCCCAGCTGCATTGAAAGAGGAGCAATATAAAAGATTCTTTAAGCACAAAATTTTCAAACATTCTCCAGGTGTCTCCAGTACCAGTTAAATAGGCCCTGAGCCCCCTGTGCACGGGCTGGCTCCGCGCGCCTGTCCGTTGCTCTAACTTCAAGTCGCAGCGACTCACGCTGAATTTGGAGGTGCAGCATAAAGGCTCTCCATACAAAAAGGCTGGGATTGCAAACGGAGACGGACAGGAGAACAAAAAGAATATATTGCCGCCTGAATGGGACTTCCCTAAGCTCCTTATCAATAAGGTTAATAAGGGTCTATGCAATTTACTGATCACTAAGATGGAACAGCCCTCTTCGCTCTCCAAATCTCCACATTGGCGCTGGCTTTTAATGCTTTTCGTAGCCAATCACGTAAAAGCCCCTTTGCCCTGCACCCCAGAGAATAAACTCCGGTTCACTCTCCTGGCCTCTATAAAATCTCTGGTCCGTTATTACACGTCTACCTGCCCTAGTTAAGCAGATTAATAGTTATTTCCTAGAATTTGATCTATGAGGTTCTTTGTAATTGAAGCTGGAGTGCTCAGATATTTCTTTAAAAAAATAATGTATTTCTGAAAAACGCATTCCTTTTTTCTGTGGTTTAATTTTGTTATCCTCAGTCGTATGCATGATATAAAAAAAAATTCCAAACTTCTATCTCCTCTATAAAATACATGTCATATCAAAAAGGTGACAAGAGGGGGGAAAAGTAATTAGTGAGTTCACAGAGTTCAGTAGAAAAGTTAAAATGGAGTAACACATTACTTTTTATGTTAAGATTTCACAAGACAAATCTTGCCTCTGTTTTAATTGCATGTGACCCTGGCAGTCCTACTCTGAAATGAAGTGCCGTAAAATTAAAGATGACAGACGCTCAAAACAAGTCTTGTGATCTTGATTAGACTACAAAGACCACACTCTCTCTCTGGTGCAACTCAGATATCATGGACTGTTTTATTTGGGGAATTGCTTCATTAATGCTTTCTTTGACTAGACATGTTTATTATTAAAAAAAAATACTGAATATGGTGATATCTTGCATAACTAAATAATTCCCAAAAAGCAAGTTATAAATGAGAGGTGTTTAAATCATCCTAAGACCTAGTATTTTTATAAATACTTACAAATATATATATATGGATGCACATGTATATATTATATATCCATCTCTGACACATATATTACCTCTTCTAACCTAGGGATCTCTATTATGTCCTGAGAAGCAGAACAATTAACCTGTCATATTTCCTTATAGCCATGTAAAGTTTCCCAGGCCAACAGAATGAACAGAAATATACATTATCCTATAAAAACTATTTCTGAGAACCACTCTTGGAATTTTAAACTTTCCAAGCATAGTTTGAGAAACGAGCTGGATTTGACTTACACCTGATTTTTCAAAATTGTTGCCAAATCGTTCTGCCTAAATTATATAGGACATAGAACAGACGCTTTTAAGTCTTACTTCTCCCTTGTTCAACAAAAGTACGGAGTTGGGGGCAAGTCCTCGTTGTATTATGCTCTAAGTGTCTCCTCTGCGTATGCCCACAGCCCAGCTAGAGGACCTGCTTAAGTCTCTTAAACCCTGAGTCAGATCTTCATCCTTCCCATGAGTAGATCAGATAATTATTCATCTCTAGGCTCTTCTGCACTCTATTTTCTATGATCCTTTTATTTTGTCCTATTTCAAGGACACTACTTTCAATTCATGTATTTCATTTTAGGAAATAAAAGTATTTGTGCTGGTTATATGGATGTTACTCTTCACATGGATATGTGGATTCAATCTAGAATCAATCTGGTTTCTAGAGTTCATTTGTTTATCGAGTGTCTGTGATTCCAGAAAAGTCTTTCTATATATCTGTCTCAATTTCTTTAATTTTAAAATACATACACAATTTCTTCCCTATCAAACAAACAGGGCTGTTGAGAGAATAAAATATGACAACATACATAAATAGTCTTTGAAAAGTGTAAGAGATAATGCTGCCTAATCAATAGTATTTTTAGCACCATTATTCTATCAATGGTCTTCAGCACACACAAAAGGGTTGTTCATTTACAAGCCAAATGATCCTTTAACTTATAAGACTGTGTCTTCAAAAAGCCTACACATACTTGCCTTTAACGTGGAATCTTGGTCCTTATAGAGTTTTTCAACACTATTTTTTCAAATGTTGAAAATGAGTGTCAAAAATCCTTGGGTGTGGGATAGGTTGTGTCTCTCATCTGAGAGATTTTATTTGCCAGAAGAATCTGGTATTACCAACATCAGAAAGTGTTTATGAGAATCTAGTTGAGCACAGTACTGAGAAATTGCATTATGCTAAAAAACTGAAGTTACATCTATTTCTTTTCTCTCAATCTCTCTCTGCCTCTCTGTCTTGGTCTTTTGCTATCTCTGTGCTTCTCTTCTGTCTGTCTCTATTTATTCCTGCTTCCCAACCTCACATGGAGAGCAGGAATCTTAACCTGGGATTCAGGCTTCCCCGGGCTCCAGGCCTTTGACAGATACATGAACTCTTGGAACTTTCATGCTAGATTGTGCATTTTTCTGCAATCAAAGTCTAGAGTTTTCATCATATTCTCAAAGAGACCTGTGATTAGGAATTACAGCTCTATATTCATTTCCCAGCTTGTCAATACTACTACCTTATGTTTGAATTAAACCTCAGATGGGTCACTTTCAACTAAATCCCAGGGTCTACCAGGCCCTGAGGAGTCTCCATGGCTTTTAGTCTGACTGCCTGACAGGACAGGCTGGTCCAAGGAGTTAAATATAGATCCAACAAAATCAATTAGAACACATCAAAAACTGAAGATTCACTCCTTAAAGGAACTCTCATTTAACATTGATGAAAAGAGTAAATAGGGGTACCCATGAAATTAAGATACATTACCTGTTATTCAAAGGAGGATATTTAGTATTTTTAGTAACATAAGCAGTCCAGTCTCACAATGCTTACATTTAAACTGTGCCAGACACATGTCCTGTGCCTGCACAGTACTTCTGCACCATTAGCTGCCACAAATCAAAGGGAATGTCATTGCTTTTAATAGGATTACATAGAACCCAGTAACAAGCAGGAAGACTAGCTTTAGACTGAGTACTGGCCAGTAATTTGGATGTTTAACTAAATGATTGGCTGCCAAATTGACAGGTCATCCACACAGAACTAGCCACTATTCCATGAATTTTCATGACCAGGATCACAATGGTTCATTTGCATGTGTGAAATTCTGCTGTGAAGCTGGCTTTTGAACTGGCTAGCTCAGCCAAAGATGTGTTTCACAGTGCCATGCATTAGTGCCCCAGAAATACCATCACATTGAGGCTAGCATAGATCTTCCCAAACCCTTCTATTTAAACATGATCTATAGCTAGGAGGACTGATCAACAAAGATGGTAATGACTGGAATGTAAAGAAAACAGGGGAAAGTCAAAACATTAGAAAACTAAGATTAGTGCCAAAAATGAGTATTTGGATGAGGAGAGAGGTTAAGTCTGTAGGTCTCAAGAAAAGTTTTGCATTTGTGTATGCCCACTGCTAAGCATCACTTCTTATGAAGTGAGTATCCAGTAAATATTGGATCAGCATGTAATCAGGATTAACAAATAGCTGTTAACCACCATTTCTGTATAATATAATGAGACAAACACAAGGACCACAAACACAAGCCCCATGAGACAAAGTCTCTCCCTTAAGGAATTTACGATCTAGTCACAGGTGAAAAAACATGAGGCAAAAAAATAAAAATCATAATAACCTACATTTATTACCAACTTACCATGTGCCAGTTATCTTGCAACAAGACTGTGCTATAGCAGTGATGTAATGAATATTTCAAAGATGAGGAAATGTAAGCTTAGAGTGGTTATATCATTCCCCGGGGGAATGGAGCTAGGAAGTGGCTTTGAACCAGGTAGTCTACCTTTAGACAAATATTCTTAGTTCCTCCATATCAAAGAGATAAGAAGCCCAAAATATATTTATTGCAAACTTATAATAGAAATACAATATAATTATCTAGTAATATAAAATTTAATAATTGAGCACGGGAATATTTATGTGATGAAAGATTATGAAGACGTTTAAAATCTATTGTGTATGAATACCATGACAAGATTCATTTAGCTGAGGGGAAAAAAGGTTATGATACGTACAGTACGATGCCATTGTTGTTATATATACTATAATATGTATGTACACACCCAACAGAATATTAGCGGTGGTTATCCTTGGGTTGTGAGATTATCAGTAATTAACTTTCTCCCATCGTGCCTGGCGCATCCCCAAGTTTTTGCTTGGAGCATTTGTTACTTTTATAATTAGAAAAAGCCCAAATACAATTTTAAAAATGTGTAAGTGGTAATTTAAGATTATATATGGTAATTGATACAGACAATAAGATCTGAGAAATTTCAAATGACTTCATGTTAAACAAGGGCCTGAAGGAATCAGGAGAGGCTCCAGGATGGCGATAGCTCGTGATAGAAAGGCAGGTAAAGAAGGAAGAAAGGCATCCAGGCAAGCATGTAACATAAGCAAAGACCCAGAGGCAGAAATTGGAAAAATGCATTTGGGGATTAAGACCTGTTTGCTACAATGAAGAGTTCCAGCAGAGGAAGGATCAGAGAAATCATTGACCATTGACTTTACATCTTTTGTGGATCATCTTTTGAAAGGTAGAACTAAATAAAACTTGGATGACCGTATGTGACAACATTTCTAAGACACAAAAGCATAGAGCACCAGACTTGTCCTTTGGCTTAGACACCTGGTTAACAGGCCAGCTTCACAGTGGAATTTCACACATGAGAAGATAGGTAAGGGCCAAATTTGGAAAGGCCTGAAATGCTGAGCAAGTTGGACTTTATCCTGAGGGCAGTAGGGAACCTCTGAAGTTTTAAGCAGGGGGGTAATGAGAGCAAAAACGTTTTAGTAAAATTAATCTGACAGTACTGGGTAAGTGGGTTGGAAGGGAAACAATCTTTCATATGCTCTTTTCATATGCTTCTTTATGTTGATTTTTTTTTCTGTGAAGATCCTATTTCTCTCAATTAGGATTATAAACTCCTTGAGAAGAAAAACTATATCTTGTATTTCTTTGTATCTCTGGCATTTCTGAGCAATAGAGGAAGCATTAAACAGTTTTTAAAGGTGCCAGTTTTGGATTCAGAGTCCTCTGTGGGACTCCCATCTCCTTAAAGGAGTAACCCGATCTTTCTAAACCTCAGTGTGTTCGCCTGCAAAATGGGGACAGTAATACCCACTTCTTAGGACTATGGTGAAGATTAACTGAGAATGTGAGACTGTGTGTACAAAGCCCTTAGAGTGGAAGTATGTACTAGGTGGTATCTACTGTTCCGGCAATCACTATCGTGCCCAAAAATGTTATCAAGATGAGTTTGTTATTGAAGATGATGACGTTGATGTTTGATTTTGACCCTCTAACTCAGACATGGAGTGGAAGAGTGTGAGTCAAATATAACTTAGAAGCCAATTACTCTATGGGCAAGGTTGGACACTGGAAAGATTCGAAAGGCAAAGATTGAGCCCACTGAACCTAATATGTGCAGAGCCAAGCTGGGTAGGGGTTTGTAAGCCAAAACAAGTCTTGAGCAAGTTAAAAAGAGATAGCTGGCTGGCATGGGCTTGCTGTAATAATAAGTAGTGTTTGTGAGAGGAGTGGACCATATTCCCATGCACAGGAATGAATGATGGCTGTTCTGGCAGCAGCTCATCCAAAGAAACCTTCCCATTAAGTTTATGCTAACCAATACTATCACATCACCTAACTTCACAGTGTCCCCTACATGTTGTTAGAACAGGCAGATACCTCCATGGCTTAGATTAAAATCCCGAGCTCTTTGAGAGAGAACAGATTCTAAGTCTTAGACAAGAAATGCACAAGATGACTCTGGAGCAGCTCATTGTCCCAAAAGACAAGAAAGCCATCAATGTGACTGTGTCAAAAGGACACAAGAGGCAAATTGAAGAGACTCCTGCTGCCCTAAGATGGGATAATTTAAGCACCAAAATGTATAAAAATTGCAATGGATTGAAAGATATCAAATATATTTTTAAAAATCAAGTAATAACACTAACAAAAGAAATAAAATTTCACTGCTCACCAAAAAGAGCATACTTAGAAAACAAAGCAATACTCTGAAAATTGATGTATAAAGGAAACAAACCAAGTTTTTATTCTGACTCTCTTGTATCGTAGTATTTTAGGATAACCAAAGAATTGATGAGGAAATAAGTTTTCTAGAATTCCAACTAAGAAATGCAGAAGGAAAATTTTACACATACTCAAAAGTAGATAGAATAGTATAATAAAGCTCCAAGTATTCATCACCTAGTTTGAACAAGTACCAACATTTTTCTAATCTTATTTCATCTCTCTGCCACTTTTTTTTGCTTAAGTTTTTTAAAGCAAATCCAGACATCATCTCATTTCATCCATAATTTTTCTTTGAAGATACCTGAAAAGCTACTGTTACACAGTCATAGCATCCGTAAATTACACTGAAGTTAAAATAAAACTATATCCGATAGAAGTAGCTTTTCATTAATTATCTCACCTAACCATCTAATCAACTCATGGAACATTGAAGAAGTATAAAAGGTGCATCAGTTTTCATCAGCAAGGTTGGGGGAGGGTACCATGACTGACCACTACTCTCAAAAATGGACTTGGTACCTAAAGAAGCAATAGAGGCCACTAGAAATTATTCTCATGGACCCAAGTTAACAGCCTCTGATGCATTTTAACTTACCCGACAATAGTGAGGAGCTTTATTTACCTTTCTAAGTAAATCTGGGACCTGAGAATATTCTTGCTCTCCCCACCACGAGGTGACCCTCAAGGATATCTATGAAGCAATTAAAAAGAGAGGTCAAAAAAAGGACAAATTTAATCTCATAAATTTTCCTTCACATGATCTAATCTCTTCTTTCCCCTTAGACGAGTTATTTAAAACTTCCACTCTACAGAGAACAGATTGGTGGTTACTACAGAGGAAAGGGGTGGGGGAGAACAAGAGGAGTAAAGGGACACGTGTGTGGTGATGGATGGAAACTAGACTTCCGGTGGTAAACACTATGCAGTCTATACAGAAGCCAAAATATAATGATGTACACCTGAAATTTACATAACGTTATAAACCAATGTGACTTCAATAAAATAAATAAATAAAATAAAGTAATTACTGATTAAAAAAAACCTTCTAAGAATAAATCAACTCTCCCAGGTGAGCACAAAGGGACTTACAGAACTGCCCTCTAGATCCATCAAATTGATTTTTTTGTTAGCTTTTAAATTCTTCAAAATCCTGAGGAAGGCTTCAAAAAAAGCCTGCAGCATTACAGTTGCTGCTGTTATCACTATTATTCTGGCCAATATCTGTACGTTTTAAACTCAGCAGGTTGACATTCCAATGAATTGAACAAAATGATGTCTCAGCAGTAAATGAGAGAAAACATGCATCTACCTATGTTAATGTAAAATTTTATTTTTTCCGTTGATTCAAGTTCATAATTTCCGTCTCAGTTTTTTTTATCTTATGTTTTCAATATCATGGATACAGCTTTAAAAAACCCTTTCTTGCCTATTCTTATTTATCTCTAAATTTTGTTCTTTGTCTGTCTTCCATATAAAAAACTCTATTCCCAATCAGTACTGAAAGACAAAACACTGTCTACATACTTCCAGAAAAAGCAATTTCATACATTTCTCAGTGTGCTGATAGTGTCCAACCTGAAGGTCTGAATACCAGACTTTTACACAGAAAGAGAGGAAAGGCAGCCACATATCCTCTACGAGACAACTAGAAAGGTCATTTCCCTTAAAATATTTTCCCTGTTTTTATGGTGTGAGGCCTGAAATTCACATAGAGTCACTCTGTGGAGGTAAATGAGAAAGATCTTTCAAAATGAAATGCGTTACTTGTTAATGGCTGGCGTAAGGCCCACTTTACATTAACATGGCAGCCCAGATTGGCCTTTCTGACCAGGAGGCAATAAGGCTGCTTCATCTTTAAGGCAAAGTTGGTGCAGCAGGAGCTACTAGGAGTGGTACTTAGAGTGGGAACCGGAGGGGGGTCTCTCGCACCCCAAACCAACACGAAAACTCAGCACTGGGATAGATGAATGAGGTGATGGGGGGATGGATGTCAAGACACGTATCACTCGCTCAACAAACACATGGCAGAAACACTGCTCTAGCTACTCTGAGAGACAACAAAATGAAATAGATCCTGAGAAAAATAAGTCTTGACTAATTCACAAGACTCAGCCTTGGTTAGTTAGCTAACCATCCAAAATTTTATGAGTATATTTCTTAATATTACTTGTGTTGCTTCATATTTTCCCCACCTTCACTTGATATCTTTTGCAAAACTTTGTTAGGACACACACATATATACATCTACATATATATGCATACAAAAATATATATGAATGAATGTGTGTATGTAAATAAAATAAAATTTTAACTCTATTTTTACTGTTTTTCTTTTGTGAAATTGTAGTAGGGATGCTGAGTACTAAATAATATGACTGTCAATCTCTTAGAGTTGAAACTCCACTCTGTAAATATGTCTTTCTTGGAAGGTATAGATGAGGGACTAAATACATGAGTCAAAGAGAGGCAGCTTTTAAATCCAGAGCAAAGTCTGAAATGGAAAATCTGGAAGTTAAAGAAGTACTGTGTGGTCAAAGAGCAATAGGTACAGTTGTAGAATAGAAAACCCACCAGCTCTGGTCAAATAAACTTAGCTTTGACTTCTACTTCTGTTGCCTACTGGCTGTGTGACCTGCCACAAGTCGTCTCCAAGTCGTAGTCTCCTCAACTGTAACAGGGGTGAGAGTATCCACCTCAAAGAGTTGCTGTGAGCACTGATGAAATAGTGTACAGGGAGTCCTCAACATGCAATATGTCCTCCGTAAGTGACAGTTGTTGTTTTTTCCACTCTTATGTCAGGAATAAAAAAAGAAGGAGCCGCCAACCCTGGAGGAACAGAGGAGAAACATTTGAGTTAGTGCACAGATGTTTTCCCTCCTATTTCCACATTCCACACCACTTCAGTCTGACCCCAAAACACAGACGCCAGCCAGAAGGGAGCCCACCCAAGAATCATAAAGATAGATGCCAAATTGAATTAGTTAACTCCTGATTTAAATATAAAGACATTATATTTTATGAATCAATTCCTTAAGTTCCCCTCAGACCACAGGTATATAAAGCCCTTTACTAAGTTTTTTTTCACATGTTTAAAGTACAGTAATTATAAAGAAAAATGTAATAAACAGGCATCAACCCACCCAACTGCAGAATGTTAACACTTTGTCAAATTTGCTTCAGATTTTTTAAATAAAAGAAATGAAACTTTGCAGATAAAATTGAAGGCTCCTTTGTTCCCCGCCTGAGTCCCATTCCCTTCCCATCTCAGAAGTAGCCACTGTAGTGAATATGGCTCCTTCCAGAAAGTCAACGTTTTCTACTTTTACCACATAGGTTACGTACATAAACAATATGTGCATTATGTAGCTCCCCAGTGTTATACATGGATACTGCATGTATCATTCTGAAACGTGCTTTTTCACTTTCATTTTGTTTTTAAGATCTGGGCATGTGGGTACATATGGATGTAGTTCCTTCATATTAAATACCCTATAGTAATTAATTTTTTTAACCAAGGGAATTCTGGTTGAAGGAAAAATGAAACCTGATACTTTTCACCAGGCTCATCTGGATATATATTTACCATTCCAGAAGTATTTGTGTTCTCTGCCCTCTTGTAGGCATATCTCCTTTTGCTTGTGAGTTCCTCAGGGGCGTTACTAATTATCAATCACTCATCATTTATTTATTCATTGCTATATTTATTGTGAGCCTTGCATGAGAAAGGCACTATTTTAGGTGATGAGGATACAGAAGAGATTAAATCAGACAAGATCCTCACCCTCATGTAGCTTATAGTCTACTGGAAGAGATGGACAACACACAATTAATCAAATGAATAAACAGGATAATCTCAGCTTGTGATAACTTCCCTCAGAAAAGGAAGACAGTCATTTTATAAGGGTAAGAGGAGTTGTGGTGAGATATCTGCTTCAGATAGGGGGTCACAGAAGGCTTTTCTGTGTGGTTACAGTTGAATGGAAGTTTTAGGAACAAACAAGAATGGGGGCAATATATGATGAGACTAGGGATGAGCATTCCAGGCAAAGGTGAAAAAGTGCATAGACAAGCTCACTCACCCTGTTTATGACACAGAAAAGGGAGCAATATGGTGGGAACATAGTGAAACAGGGATCATGTGGCATGTGATGATACTGGAGCGGAAGTGGAGAGTCTTGTGGGAATTGCAAAGAGTTCAGGTTTTAGTCTAAGTGATACTGGCAGCCTAGAATCACTGTAATCAAGAGAGCTACATGATCTGATTCAGAGGTTTAACTCATCATTTCAGCTTCTGGTTAGAGAATGGATTATAAGAGCGGAAGTATGGAAGCAGGGAGGCTAATAAGGGCACTATGCCAACAGACCAAGCAAGAGAGGATCATGGTGTGGACAAACAGGGTGGCAGTGGAAGATGGAAAAGAATGGAGAGATTTGAAATATCTTTTGGGGATGTAACAAAAAAGGCACATTGATGGATTGCCTCTAGATGATGAAAAAGAATGAGGAATTAAAGAGGACTCCTAGGTCTAAGATGCTGGATGTCAGTGCCATTTATTAAAATGAGGAAGATTGGGAAAGCAAATGGTTTAGTCAAGGAAAAATCAAGACTTCTGTCTTAAATATGTATAATTAGAGATGACTAGATGTCAATACATATCCAAGGGGACATGCTGAGTAGTCAATAAGCATTTGGGCCTCATGGGAGAAGTCGATACCAGACATATACATGTAAGCATGTAGGCATTATTTAAAGCCACATGACTAGACAAAGTCATTTTGGGAGAAAAAGTAGATGAAGATGATGAAATGGTTTAGGGGGCTGGCCCCGTGGCCGAGTGGTTAAGTTCGTGCGCTCCGCTGCAGGCGGCCCAGTATTTCGTTAGTTCGAATCCTGGGCGCGGACATGGCACTGCTCATCAAACCACGCTGAGGCAGCGTCCCACATGCCACAACTAGAAGGACCCACAACGAAGAATATACAACTATGTACTGGCTGGCTTTGGCGAGAAAAAGGAAAAAAATAAAATCTTAAAAAAAAAAAAAAGGTTTAGGACTGATCCTGGAAGGACTTCAACATCTAGAGAAGGAATAAGGGAGAATGAGTCATTGAAGAAGAAAACTAAGAAAGAGTAACCAAAAAGGTAAGAAGAACCCCCGGGAAATCTGGTATCAAGGAAACTAAAGAAGGCTGTGTTTCATGACAAGGGTATTTTATTATTATTATTGAAGTTATGATAGTTTACAACATTGTGAAATTCCAGTTGTACATTATTATTTGTCAGTCATCTTATAGGTGTCCCCTTCACCCTTTGTGCCCAGCCCCTGCCCCCTGGTAACCACTAATCTATTCTCTTTGTCCATATGTTTGTTTATCTTCCACATATGAGTGGAATCATACAGAATTTGTCTTTCTCTATCTGGCGTATTTCACTTACCATAATATCTTCAAAGTTCATCCGTGTTGTTGTGAATAGGACTATTTTATCATTTTTATGGCTGAGTAGTATTCCATAGTGTGTGTATACATATATATATATACACGACACCTTCTTTTTTTAAAAATTTTAGCTATAAAAGTTTTAATCAGTAAAATATTTCTCTGAGCAAATGTTAACACATAGCCTATATAATTTTTTTAAATTTTTTATTATTTAATTGCAGTAACATTGAATTATAACAATATATAGTTTTCAGATGTATATCATAATATATTTCAAATTCTGTGTACATTACATCATGTTCACAACCCAAAAACTAATTATATTCCATCCCCTCACATGTGAGCCTAATCACCCCTTTTGCCCTCCCTCTCCTTCCCCTATGGTAACCACCAATCCAATCTCTATTGCTATGTGTTTGTTTTTCATTGTTTTTATCTTCTACTTATGAGTGAGATCATACGGTGCTTGACTTTCTCCCTCTGACTTATTTCACTCAGCATAATACCCTCAAGTTCCATCCATGTTGTCACAAATGGCCGGATTTTCTCCTTTCTTATGGCTGAGTAGTATTCCATTGTGTATATATACCACATCTTCTTTATCCATTCATGACTTGATGGGCACCTGGGTTGCTTCCAAGTCTTGGCTATTGTGTATAATGCTGCAATGAACAAAGGGGTGCATGTGTCTTTATGCCTTTGCGTTTTCAAGCTCTTTGGATAAATACCCAGCAGTGAAATAGCTGGATCATATGGTAGATCTATTCTTAATTTTCTGAGGATACTCCATACTGCTTTCCATAGTGGCTGCACCAGTTTGCACTCCCACCAGCAGTGTACTAGGGTTCCCTTCTCTCCACATCCTCTCCAACACTTGTTGTTTCCTGTCTTGTTAATTATAGCCATTCAGAGTGAGGTGATACCTCATTGTAGTTTTGATTTGCATTTCCCTGATAGCTAAAGATGTTGAGTATCTTTTCATACGCGTGTTGGCCATCCGTATATCTTCTTTGGAGAAATCTCTGTTCACATCTTTTGCCCATTTTCTAATTGGGTTGTTGGCTTTCTTGTTGCTGAGATGTATGAGTTCTTTGTATATTTTGCATATTAACCCCTTATCTGATATATGGTTTGCAAATATCTTCTCCCAATTGTTGTGTTATCTTTTCATTCTGTTGATGGTTTCCTTTGCTGGGCAGAAGCTTTTTAGTTTAATGTAGCCCCATTTGTTCATTTTTTCTTTTGTTTTCCTTGCCCGGTCAGACATGGTACTTGAAAATATGCTGCTAAGACTGATGTCAAAGAGCATACTGCCTATGTTTTCTTCTAGAAGTTTCATGGTTTCGGGTCTTGCAGTCAAGTCTTTAATTCATTTTGAGTTGATTTTTGTGCATGGTGTAGGGTAATGGTCTATATACCATACCTTCTTTATGCAGTCATCAGTCAAAGGGTACTTAGGTTTCTTCTTTGTCTGGTTTATTGTGAATAATGCTGCAATAAACATAGGGGTACATGAGTCTCTTTGAATTGCTGATTTCAAGCAATTGTTTGTTATAGCCATTCTAACTGGTGTAAGGTGATATGTTAGTGTAGTTTTGATTTGCATTTCCCTGATGATCAGTGATGATGAACATCTCTTCATGTGCCTATTGGCCATCGATACATCTTCTTTGGAGAAATGTCTGTTCATATCCCCTACCCATTTTTTGATCAGGCTGTTTGATTTTTTGTTGGTGAGTTGTATGAGTTCTTTATATATTACGGAGATTAATCCTTTGTCAGATATATGGT
The DNA here is from genome assembly GCF_041296265.1 of Equus caballus. NCBI lineage: Eukaryota > Metazoa > Chordata > Mammalia > Perissodactyla > Equidae > Equus > Equus caballus. Next base: position 27,518,136 of record NC_091701.1, read on the forward strand.
TTGCAAATGTTTTTTCCCAGTTGGTGGGTTGTCTTTTCATTTCAATCCTGGTTTCCCTTGCCTTATAGAAGCTCTTTAGTCTGATGAAGTCCCACTTGTTTATTTTTTCTATTGTTTCCCTTGTCCAAGGAGACATAGTGTCCGAAAAGATCCTTTTAAGATTGACGTCAAAGAGTGTTCTGCCTATATTTAAGAAGTCTTATGGTTTCGGGTCTTATCTTTAAGTCTTTGATCCATTTTGAGTTTATTTTTGTGAATGGCATAAGAGAATGGTCCATTTTCATTCCTTTACATGTGGCTGTCCAGTTTTCCCAGCACCATTTGTTGAAGAGACTGTCCTTTCTCCATTATATGTTCTCAGCTCCTTTGTCAAAGATTAGCTGTCCATAGATATGTGGTTTTATTTCTGGGCTTTCAATTCTGTTCCATTGATCTGTGTGCCTGTTTTTGTATCAGTGCCATGCTGTTTTGATTATTATAGCTTTGTAGTGTATTTTGAAGTCAGGGATCATGATGCCTTCAGCTTTGTTCTTTTTTCTCAGGATTACTTTAGCAATTTGGGATCTTTTTTTGCCCCATATGAATTTTAGGATTCTTTGTTCTATTTCTTTCAAGAATGTCATTGGGATTCTGATTGGGATTGCATCAAATATGTAGATTGTTTGAGGTAATATGGACATTTTAACTATGTTTATTCTTCCAATCCACGTGCATGAAATGTCTTTCCATCTCTTTATGTTGTCATCAATTTCTTTCAGGAAAGTCTTGTAGTTTTCATTGTATAGGTCTTTCACTTCCTTGGTCAAATTTATTCCAAGATATTTTATTCTTTTTGTTTTGGTTGTGAATGGGATTGTATTCTTGAGTTCTCTTTCTGTTTTGTTCATGATTAGAGTATAGAAATGAAACTGATTTATGTAAGTTGATTTTGTACCCTGCAACTTTGCTGTAATTGTTGATTACTTCTTGTAGCTTTCCCATGGATTTTTTAGGGTTTTCTATATATATGATCATGTCCCCTGCAAAGAGCAAGAGTTTCACTTCTTCATTGCCTATTTGGATTCCTTTTATTTCTTTTCCTTGCCTAATTGCTCTGACTAAAACCTCCAGCACTATGTTGAATAAGAGTGGTGAGAGTGGACACCCTTGTCTTGTTCCTGTTCTCAGAAGGATAGCTTTCAGTTTTTCCCCATTAAGTATGACGTTGGCTGTGGGTTTGTTATATATGGCCTTTATTATGTTGAGGTACTTTCCTTCTGTACCCATTTTATTGAGAGTTTTTATCATAAATTGATTTTGGATCTTTTCAAATGCTTTCTCTGAGTCTACTGAGATGATCATGTGGTTTTTATTGCTCATTTTGTTAATGTGGTGTGTGACAAGGATATTTTTAATGGAGTGGAGAAGATGAGATCCAGATTGAAAAGCATAAAGAGTGAATAGGAGGTGAAGACATAGACAGACAGAGTGTAGAGCAGAAAATTTTTAGAGGAATTTTACTTCAAAGGGTGGCAGAGACATGAAACACTAGAATGGACTGTATGTTCATTGGAGGGGTTTTTCTAATGTGACAGAGGAAATTGGTAATGCAGGGAGAGAAAACTGTAAAACTTAAATCCTCAAGAAAGCAGTAGAAGAGTGTGTGTATAGATATACAATATACACATAAATATATACATATGTGCATATATATGGAATTACATATTATATATATATCTAATATAATATGTATTTTTTCTTCCATGTTATAAAGAAAGAAGACATGGATATACATACATTTGCGGGAACATGAGGAAGTATATCTCTGATTGCTTCCACTCCTTTGCAATGGCTGTTAGGCAGGGTCATCAGCCAAGAATCAGGGG
>NC_091701.1:27525000-27567500 GCF_041296265.1 Equus caballus
ATAGTTTTCTAAACTCATTTTCATTTGATGTCCCAATCACTTAAAACTCATCAGGGGATGACTCCAGCTACTAAGATAGAAATAAAATTTCAACAGATCTCACAGAACTCAGGATCTTCTTAGATTGAAAACTGGAGCCTTCTAAGTAAAGAAAGGCATGGTTAGGATGAAGATTCTAAAAATGAATTTTAATATAGTTGCCCTCTTAAAATATTCCCCATCGGTGAAGATGCAAAGGAGAATTTGTGTATGGAACACTATAAACACAGTTGTGTAAGAAAAAATTGGACATGGAAAGGAAAAGGTAAGAAGCTAATACTGAATATGTATTATTTGCCATGTATTTCGCATGCATTATTTGATTGTCCACACACAACTCTTAGATATAAGTAGCATTATTCCCATTTTATAGAGAATGAAAGTTGAGGCCCATGGAGGTTAAATGATCAAGGTGACAAAATCAGTTAAGTGGTAGGGTCAGGTTGTAAAGCTGCACTGCTCTCCCTTGAAAAATTCATGTTCTCTCTCCTAGAGTCACCTGCCATTTAACTAGAATTAGAATTAGAATTAGACTGAAGAATTTGATATAAAAATCATCATCATTTGAAACCTATATATTTTGGCATATCATTCCAATTATAAATGTAGTTATATCTAATAAATTTAATTAAAGTGGGGCCAAAAATGTCTGAGAGAAACGACTGAATAAAATGCATATCCTATTTTTCAGCTGTTAAACCATAAGACACTTCCTAATTCACCTCATTTCTCCATGTCTCTCCAAATTCATTCTCATGGAAGAAAGTGTGAGCAATAGGATTAAAGAAGGGACCTTCTTCTTCAATGGAGTCCATAAGTGAAAACATAGAGTCAGAGATAAAATCTTCTCTAAGTCCTCAAACCACAGTTCGTTCACTGGAACTGGCCAATGCCCTCCAAAGATTTTATTTCACTCTATTTTTCAACTGTGTGGATCTAAGGTTGAAAAACATTACATGCATATCCCTTAACACATGGATGAAGAGCCACGTTGATTATTACATGGTGTTGGGCATGCTCATCCCATTCAGGTTGCCAGGGTCACCAGCTCCAACTCCATGTTAGGCAGTTGGCTCAGCTCTATTTCATCACATGGACAGCATCACTTGTACTTAACTGCCTGCCAAATTCATTCCCTTACACCAGAGTGTAGACAGTTCAGCCTAAACCTGCCGTCAGCTCAAATGCAAATGATGGCGAGTTAATCATACTGTCTTTATAAACAAAGAAGAGCACATCAATTTTCATAATATCATTTTCTATTTCCAATATGAACATCTCAGTAGTCTTTAATCAAGTCGTAATTTCTGAGTTCTTTCCAGTCTCATGGGCCTTAGAACTGTGCTTCGGGCAGAAAGAGAATGGTTAGGATAATGTGCTAGAGGACACGGGCAGCTATAGCAGCATACACAGCTCTGGGCACCCCTGGCTCCTTGATTCCCTCTCTTCCTACATCCTTCTCTTCCCTAAAGATTGGGCTAGTGGCTTGGGTAAGCTTCAGTTTCCCAATTTCCCTAACAATATTTTATCAGGAGCTTGATACTCATTTTACTAATTGCTAATTAACCAAGACCAATCCCTTAAGAATCCTTGACAATGTAAGTAAAAAAAAAAACTCACTTCCTCTTGTACGAAGTGTGAAACAAATGCCTTATGCCTTACTTCAATGTTGAGCTGAAGGTTATGCATAAGAAAATGTATATAACTCAGATGTCATGATGGCTTTCGAGTACTAAGGGAACAATTAAGATTCCCTATTAAGAGTCCATGGCCTACTGAAAATTTCAGACTCTCTCTCTGGCATACAAAACTGCTAACAATCGCTGAATTAAAGGTTACATACCCTCTAACCATAAGCTTTCAACAAATTATTGCAGAAATAAAGAACCATCAGTTAAGGCATAAAACCTAAATAAACAAAGCAGATATTCACCTAGTTTAGTTTCTCTACCAGGGGGTCAGTAAATATCATAAAAATGGTACCATCTCTAGGGGCTTTCAAAAGGGGAAAAAAGGTTTATGTAGTACACTCAAAATATCCAATCAACAGTAAAGCTCAGTTCATTGGTAATAAACATGATAGTCATCAGCTATGAAATAAAAATTGAATTAATTAAGCAAACCCCTCCATCATGCAAGAAATATTTTGGGCAGAGCATAGTTGATTTTAGGAATTAGATCAACAGAACCATAAGGAGTGTCACCATGGTATTTAGGGTAGGAGCCTGATTAAATTACATTGCTCCAAAGCAGGGAGGTGAGAAGAAAACCAACATGGTGAACATATATTTTGTGAAAGATGTAATTCTAGGAATTTGACATCTATCATCTAAATATATCCTCTCAACAAAGCTATGGGTATGTGTGACTATTTCTCTCTATTTTTATTTGCAGGGTAAACTTAGTAACATGGAGGAAATATACTTTATCCAAAATCATTGTATTATTCAGTCCGGAAGGCCTCATCTACAACGCAGTTCCATGGCGTGGAACCAAGGGGCAATGTTTTGCAAAGCTCTAACGTATTTTATAAGGTGACTATAAAACACAATATTTACTTCCCAGATGATGCAACAAATTTTTAAAGCTCAGGTGAGTAGCAAACAAAATATACTTAGGACTGTATTAGCATTACCCATATTAAATGATTTCTCAAACTTAAAAAATGTTGTGACTGAATCTGATGGATACAGATAACCGTCCTAGGAATAAGTTAAAAAAGCAGATGTCTGGATCCCCATTGTACCAAAAATAAAGACACACAACATGTGTGTGTCTTCCAAAAGAATGGCAGTCATCCTTTTCCTACAACCCCTAAAATACTGAAATCAGGTAAACCAATGAGTACTTAGTCTACCTACATTGTCTACCTGAGAGTTGGAGACACAGAAAGTTATTGGAAATGACCCCAAAATGAAAAACATCTTGCTCTCAAGAAGCCTCTAATGTAATTGAGTTCATTAACAAAACTAATCTAGGTTTTCCTCATTTTTTTAGGCATTCTTTGGAATGCACTCCAAGGGCTAGGACTATTGCTCTCATTGCATTACAAGGAAGTGTACCTATGAATCAGGTAAGTCCATTTATTATAATGGTCAAAACTTCTTGAAATACTTCAACAACTGTGATGTGTGGTAGGTGAAACTGAAATCTCTCACAGAATAAAATGTAACAGCAAAGGCTTCAGTCCTTTTATATTAATGGCTTTTTTCTAAGCAGTTCCTACAAAAAGAGAAGAACCATTTCTATAACCGTGAATCTTGCAAGCAAACACCATGAACTTGCATTGCCAGGGAGAAGACGTGATGAACTCCAGCTCAGAATCATATTGAATCAGGTTCAATTCAGGACATAAAATGAAATGAAAAGCCCAAACTAATTAGATTGTAATGAGCAGTTCATATGCCTTATGTCGCTTTATCACGTGCAGTAGGTGCTGCATCCCTACAGTGAATGACTTCAAGCAAGTCATCAGCTGTACTGTGTTCAAGAATGCTAATCAGAAGGAAAAGGGTCTTTTTATGACATGCTTGAAGAAAACAAGATTGATTGTAGCTTCTTGATCATAGCAGCAACAGTGGAATGGCTTTATCTCTATTAAACTTCACTTGCATTTCTGGAAAGCATGGAGTGTCCTAATGAGACAGGCAGAAATAAAGGAGTTCATTAGCACAAAATTGCGAAAGTTGAAATGTCATGTAACAAGTTGGAAGCTGATATTCCAAAGAATATTCAGAGTCTGGGTCTGAAACTCAAATGTCAATAATAAGTACCGTTTTGGTTTCCTCAGACTCTGCTTCCCATGTATCAGCTACCACATTAGTGTTCAGTGAATTCCCAATTCTGAGGCCCAGAGGGACTTTACTTATATCATTGAATATCTCATAGCAAAAAAAAGAAAAAGAAAAAGATCTACAGTTGTCATAAGCTCCCCAAGTGACTTTCAGTGTACCATGGCCTTGAGGAAACTAGACTAAACTGAATAAGAAGAAACACAAACTAACAAACTACTTCCATTTTGTGTGTGCCTCTTTTGTCAGTTTGCTTTTCATCTGTTACCCAACTTTCCCTTACTCTGCTTTGTGTCTCTGGGAATTACATTTCCCAGGCTTGTCAGCCAACTGCATTTTGATAGATCGGGTCAAGGGAGGCAGTGGCAGAAGCCTGGGAGAAAAAAAAGGAGATGAGTCTGGGTATGTTTTTCTGCTCTTTCTCTGCTTTCACTTTCACTCTTGGTAATGATTCTATCTTCTCTTTGATTCTGGTTTCATTGGAAAAGCTCCTCCATCGGTGGTCATAGTTCCAGTAGGAGAGTAGCCACCCAGGTCCTGGTTTCCCAAGGATGGTCCTCATTTCATCTTTGAGCTGTGAAAACAATACCTACTCCTTGCATTCCTCCAACCATTGGGGTGGTGGTGGTTTCCACTATTTCTAATTTCTGGATTGCCTCACCATCACCTTGTCAACACTTCCATCATCTAAGTAACCATCTCCCTCTATTAAATTTCTTCCATTTGAGATACCTAGAATGGTTTCTGTTTTCCTGCCTGGACCATGACTGATAGAATGGTTTTCTTTAAAACCTTCCTTCTCGAGAAAAGAATTCCCTTTGAAACTGTCCTCATGAGAATATAATCAAGGGAAGAATAAAGGGAAAGAAAAGAACCACAGAAAGAAAAAGTTTTGCATGAAGCTCTTTGTATGACAATTCTCCCACAATACAGTTGTTTCTTTGCACTTCTGTTCAAGATTCTTTTAAAATGGTGACAGGAGTTCTTGAACATTTGAATGTCTGAACACTTCTAATTTTCTGCAGATTTTTTCCAAATAATTTGTTCACATTCTACTTAATTGCCACTTAATTTGCTTTTAAAATTATATTTGTTTATATTCATATTCAACGTTATATCTTTAATAGTTTTGATGCAACATACTAAATTTTGTTAGCAGTATCTTGGTAAAATAAAATAATTGGGGAATAGGTTTCAAAGTCAAAAATGAAAGGGGACTGGATTTTATGACTATATGGCTGCAGGATTTTGGTTAGGAAAAGAAAGACACTACCCCCTCCCCATTTTTTCCCAACCCATCTCCTATTAGAAAAACTTAAACCAACAGGAGAAGTCGCATTTGTGATTTAAAAAGAAAAGAACTGGGTAAATATTTAGCCTATCCCTAATTATCCTTTCTTATACTGAATATTTACATTTCCACATAGTTGGAATTTTCTCTCAGTGATTTGGCAAGTATAAATTATCCTTGCCCTCAAGACTCCCAGGTTCCACAAGCAGAACATCAATAGTTGGCGTTTTTAAAAAGCTGCAGTTTTATTACTAAACACGACTATTCTGACTTGCTGTTACTGTAGTTACATTTACATTAAATAATATTAATGCAGGAGGCCCTTCATTGCTTGCTGATACCAAAGTTATCATAGCCCCAAAAGACTATTTTGAAATCCTCTCACCAAAATTCGTTTAATACATCAGAAGTGCCCAACAGAGGGCTATTGTGGCAAATTGCCTATGGTCTTTAAGTAGTGAAGATACAGGCACCTCATCATTAATGTGGAGGATTGGCCCACAAACCATGGCTACCAGTACAAATGAATTATCCGACTCCCTCTTGATAATAAACCTGGTAAGCTCCATAGTTAGCCATTCCCAACTTAACTTCTGCTCAACGCCTCTTTTCACTCTAGTATATTATGAAGGCCCAGATAATGTTTTGAGTTTAAATCATGCCATACAAAATCAATGTAAGGTGATGAACCTGATCCACTGGGTTTTTCTCCAGGGCAAGAAAGATTAGAACCACTTTCCATAAAAGCCTCAGCCTCAAAGAATCTGAAAGATTTAACTAGCAGTCTAGATGCCTTCCTTCTGACAAAGGGTAAGTGCTTTAGTTTGCTGGGGCTGCCAAACAACAGAAATTTATCTTCTCACAGCTCTGGAGACTAGAGATCCAAGTTCAAGATGTCGGCAGATTCAGTTTCTTCTGAGGCCTCCCTCCTTCGCTTGCAGATGGCTGCCTTTTTGCTGTGTCCACACATGGTTTTTCCTCTGTGGGTACATGTACCTCATGTCTCTCAGTGTTTCCAAATTTCCTCTTCTTATAAGGAGGCCAGTCAGATTAGATTAGATCCCACTCTAACAATCCAGGTTTGACTTAGTTACCTCTTTAAAGCCCCTGTCTCCAAATGAGTCACATTCTGAAGTAATGGGGATTAGAGCTTCAACAGACAAATTGAGTGGGATGGTTACAATTCAGTTCATAACAATGAGGGTGGAGAAATTTGTCTTTATTGGCCCCATACTTTCCTTTCTGCAAACATTTCCTCCTTGGGGGTTCACTCACCCAATATCGTCATTCTTAAAGATTCTTTACTCTTGAGTTTTACCCTAACTCCTTAGAACAGGATGTGAAAATCTCATGTTATACTGTGATTTAAATGACAACTAAATTTTATGTATTAACTTTTTCAAGTATATATGCTTTAAAATGGGAATTGAGCATTAATCAAAAAGAATAAAATTGCCTTTGTGAAATTGCAGGCAACAGCAAGCCAAACCAAGGTGATATTTTGTGTCTTTCCATAGCCTTTGAAATCACATCACATGTGGAACCATCTCCATCACTGATTTGTAAAGTCAACTGTGGTCCTTGCCCTGCTATACTATCATTATTATCATTCAAGCCCATCTGACATTTTCTTCATTATTGTGCATTTATTGAGTGCCAGTGGGATGCTACACCAAAGAAGCTGCTAAAAGTTGGTAAGTAGTGCTTGAATACCAATCTCCAACACAGAGCTGCTAGAAATTATGTTTATGATTCAATAAATGAGTTTTTTTGACTATTGCCCAAACTGTGCCCCAGCATGACCTGAGTAGACTAATCCTACTAGGGGTACTATTTTTGGATGTCATAAATCTAAGCTTCTGGCTATTTCTAGTCATTAAACATCCCATGGAACTTTTCATAACACTAAGGGTTTTTAATCCCCAGCTTCTGGCAAAATTCCAATTGGTATAATTATGTTCTGCTCACCGTACCTAAATTCTCATACGGAAGTATGAGAGACTCTTTTATTGTATCATCTCTACAACTAAACTGTAATCTGTAGGGGGTGCTGTATGGTTTTTAACATGGGAGAATGAAAGTATTATGTAATTCTATAAGTCCTATTCCCAAACTCAATTCAGCCATTACATTTCTTCAAGGTCTTTGAAATAATTTGTATATTAAAATGCAGTCAATAAATGTTAAATTTTATGTTGTCTCAAATCACAAGGAGTAGAACCCAGGAGTTCACCGTAAGAGTCTCTTTCCTAACAATGGGAAAACTGAGCCTCTTTGCCTGAATTTCATTATTGTTCACATGATTGTTTGGGAATTTGGTTTCAACTCAGAAACACACAAAATGTTACAGGCAACTTGAATTCATTAGGTTCTTTTGATTACATGGGAAGTTAAGAAGAATGAAAACCTGGTCTTCTAATACACCATACCCACATGAGTGAAGTTTCCAGTTTATAGTTATAGAGGGAAAAGAATACCAATTTTTCAAAGATCAGGTCACCTAATTTTCAAAAGAAAAATAAAATGATTTTACTGAGGAGTTCCTAAATCCTAAAAGGCCTTTAAATGGGCCAAGAGGAACAGCTGCTGTTGCCAGAGGAGCATCTGGCAGACATCTAGTCTCAAGGTCAAGGGATGGGATGGAGAACCAGAAACACTGGCACCAGTCAAGGGCAGCAGTGGAGGACACTGGGATGGAGACTCTGGCTTTTGCCAGTCTCAGCTTCACAGATAAATAGGACTCAAGTTGTTCCCATGAAACAGTAATGGGAGGTACGTGTGAAAGGGTTTTTGCCCTCGTTACTGTTCAAGTGGCCTAGCATCTCTTGGGCAGTATGGATAGATAACTGATCCTTTTCTGCAGGGATATAGGAAGTGTCCTTTGCAAAACACCTAGACTTATTCTCTGATTGCTATTCCTATGCAGACAACTTCAGGAGGTTCATGTGTCCAACCAGCTGTCCCAGGTGAGGCCTCCCCTGCATGGTCCCACTAGGATGACGGAGTCAAACCAGAGGAAGAGCACCTTCTAGACAAAATGTAATGGTGTCTCCTCGTAACCCTTTTTAATGCACATCAAGAACACAGAACTTATATCTCCAACCTGCATCCATTTACCACATGTGGAGTCTTGATTTTCTTGTTTCCATGGACAGGGACAATGAGGAACAGAAATTCTGAAGCCTCAAAATTCAGTTCATTTACAAATTTATTTTTCTCCTACTTAATTTTGTTCTATTACTATCGAAATAGTATTTCTACATGACTAAACAGAACTCCAAATGGAATAGATCTCCAAATATTGATGGAACAGATTTCCTTCTGGTCAATAAGACAGTAAACAGCATGTCTCACCAAATTCAGATGTAAGAGAGAGTTATCTAAACCAAGATAGCTTAGGAAAATAGAGATACAAAGCTTTAAAAAATCAGTATATATCTGATATTTTATTATACATTTAATTCCAAGCATTTTCACCCTTCTCAAGAAAATATAACAAACTGGAAAACTATGAAAATGTATTTAGTGAAAGTCTAAGAGTTTTATTCTCATTTAAGCTGTTTCCACTTTTTCCTCTCTTCAAATTTTGAAGCACTGTCTTTAAAACTGTTACATACCCAGAAGGGTTGGCAGAATTAGGACTAGAATAAAATAGGATACGATTTGTAAAATCATCTTCATATATTTGAATAAGGTATGCTTCCCCCTCTCAAACTTACTCTGTAAAATGGCTCTTATAGCAGTTGTTAACACCATAGTGTGAATATGAGGCAATGTGCTATCTCTCTCAGTAATATTTGCATTTTGGATCTCATTTCTAATTGTGGAATGAAATAATCTGTTCCAGATAAAAGAATTTTAAGTTTAAGCCCAGAAATTATTTTTGAGCTCTATTTGATCACCTTTTTTGGGTAGCTTGAAGGGAAGACTCACAGAAAGTAATTTTTCTTGAGAGAATATTCTCTTCCTGCCAATTTTGCTTTACAAAACTACATTGTTTTACATTACGTATGTTAATCAATGCACTTGGAGACTCTAGGGAGCTGGAAGGACTTAAAGCTGGAAGGACTTTAAAGTTTGTCTAATCCAATCCCCTCATCCAGAGATTTTAAAATAATAAATCTACAGCTGTCTTTAAACTAATCTTTGATACAAACAACTCACTGCTTCATAATGGTCTTTCTCTATGTGAATCTCCATCAGGGACCCGATTAGAAACTGTTGCTAGTGTAGGTGTCTTTCTATCTAGACATGTCCATTTGCACAAGCCTAGAGATAGAGTCCTTGAAGTGATGCTATGAAGCCACCCATATGGGTTATGTGCTGTGAGTTAATTTCTCCAGTATGACGATAAATTTACTTTAAGCAATGCATGATCTCTAATCTCATCTCCTTATTGGCCAGTAGTAAACATGTGTTCAACAGCAGGCTGGGGCGAGGGATGAAACTGTGACTCTTGAAAGAGAGAAGTTGACAGGCCCACGTGGGGAAAAACCCCTGATCTGAGCTTTATTAACACAGCGCTCTAACCAAGGAGCTAACCAACCACAGATACACACAAATAAGCACACACCCATTTTAAGATGAAATTGCTTAACCATCACTGGCCCTCTTTTCAGCAAATGAATGTTAACACTTTATCAAATTTCCAAGCAATTATTCAAATCATTAACGTGTACTAGATTTCTCTTTTTCTGTTGCTAAAGAGTGTGTTGAGCTGTTGACTGGTGATGTGAATGAGCAACCTAAGGCACGGGGTGGAATTTATTCCCATTATTAATAACAGACTTCATGTAGGGCCTGGCATGATATACAAGGCTTAGCACTCCAAAGCTAGAGATCACAAGTTACCCATGACATGACGGAATTTGTTTTTTAATGAGCATATTTCATCTTAACTCATGTTGTCATGTGGAGCCATGATGTCACCTAAATGTAGTTAAGCCATAAAAGGTGCCGTATTCTCCCACTAAAATATTATTAGCATTTTACTAGGCTCCTGTATCCTATAATAAGAGGCAAACAGAGAATCCAGATTTCTACATTTCTCCTTTTCTATGATAGAAATGAACTTAGTACGCTTTTAAGAAAAGATTACAATTGTATGATTCTATAACAGAGGCAATATTGTTCAGGATTTTGAGTGAAGGAATTCAGAAAATAAAATGCAAGCAATATATAAATGTCTGAATCTTAAAGCACTTAAAATTTATCTACTTTATCTATAAATCACATGTGTTGAGTAAGAATATATCTTGAAGAAATATATGTAAAATCATCCCCAACCCTTACTTAGGACACTGATGTCCCAATCTTATCATTTTTTTCAATTATAGCCCATTTGCCAAAAGGGACATGTTAAGCCATATAGCACATAAGATATAAGGAAGATGCCAGTAGTTTTACCAGAGGTCCAGAAGCCCTTAGGCCTCTCATGACATCTGACACAAAGCAGCCCTGAACAGGGCACTGTGTCATTCAAGAGGATAGGACTGTTCCAAGACCTTCAGTAAGCTTCAAGCCCACAGAAGAGTGACCCAAATATTCATTGCATTAGATCTTTTCAGGGGGAGTCTGATGCCAACTAATCATTCTGGAAGACAATTTCTATGCTCTAGGAGATCCACTGTGCTCTAGGTCACTGGTGACAGCAGGCATCATAATGTAAGACTCTATGTTACCAGTCGGCGTAGAACACAATCTTACATGTAGTGAGTGCTTGGCAAAATTTGTTTATTTAATCATATTGCATGTTTAACAACCAAGTTGACATTATCACTATTCTCATTCACGTTACTTCCAAATGCACCAAGAGCCCAGCAGGAGCTGATCTCTTGGTACTTAATTTGTTTCCTGAGTCTAGAAATAGAATGAGTCATATAGAAAGCTTAGAAACAGAATGCAGATCTGTTCCTGAGAGTATGTTAAGTCTAGCTAATGGTTAATTCAATCTATCCTCAGTATAAGGTGGGGGAAAGAGATAAGTCCAACAGGTACGAAAAAGATGAGCCAAGAAAACTCAATAGCTTTTGAAATTGATAGAAATGACAGAATTCATTTCTATCAATGCAGCTTCATTATTTATAACTATTTGTTATAAGACTACTCTCCAGATCCAAAAGGAGTAACTTTTGGAGGAAATAGACCAATACTAATGCTCACGAATTCAGATAACTAAAATCTGACCACTATGCAAATTATGTTGGTTAATTTGTTTGTCATGCCCAACTTTAGCTGAAATTGTCCTGTTCACTGTTCTCTGTGTGGAAAACTGCATTTGTCTGTGTTGTGCATAAGGATGTCCACTGATTGGACCAGCAGTGAAGGCCATCGACCAAGAAGGAACCAACAAAGTTCTCTCTCCTACATTTTTGCTAAGAGATGCATTCAGATGCTGGTGGTTACTGGATCAGATGAATCATGAATGCAGTCAAGATCAGTGACCATGTTGGGTCATACCCAGAATAGCTAAGCTGAGAAACCCTCTAAAGAAACCCTTCCCTACTTTGAGTGGAGGTTTCCATGAAATCAAAATGCCTTGATGAGAAAAGCAGTCACCATAGCTTCCAGTGTCTAATCCCAGAAATATCCAAACTTCTAAAAAAGAAAATCTTTCAGGCTAATAAAATAATAAAGGCCTTATATATGGAGAGGTAAAGATGAGTTTTGAAATTCAGGGGAAAATTAAATCCAAAAATCTAAAAAGTTAAATTTATTTAGTGTTTCCCTTAAATAAACACATGAATGGATGTAATGTGATGACCACAGTATACACCAGCAATAGTGATAAGACCAAAGAAAATTAACATCTAATTTTATAACAGGTTAGTTGAGTGTTTAATTTATGTAAACACTAACTGTTGGTCCACTTCATCCTGCACTGTAGTTTATTGGGCAACTAAAACTTCAATGCCAAGATACTAGCCAAGAGGATCTGGAATAGCATTTGCAAATGTGCCAAATTCTCCAAAACTTCTACACAGGAAAACGTTTGAGGACAGGAATAGAAAACTATGCTTTAAACTAAAAGCAGCCTTGCAAGTAATTACATGCCCACTTGCTCAGGGTGATAAATTACATTTGCTCATGCTTTTTATAATTTTTCTATGACTTAGGAGAAGATTATAGGTAATCTTTTTCCTTCCATTGATACTAGCAGAGTTGCATCCAGGCCATACGTGTCAGCCTGGAATAAAACAACTTTGAGTGTGATTTGGAGCCAAAACAGGTGGTGAGAGAATGTAGCAGCTAAGATGCTAGACTGAAAAATTAGGAAGGGGTGGGTGGGTGGAGTAGAGAATCACTGAAGACCAGTTCATGCCACTGGTAGTGCAGCTGTGTGAAATAAAACTCAACTGTGATCAAAATTGCAATTGACAACCTGAAGACAAATGAAGGGCCAAGAGACAGACAGCTCATTGAGAAAGCTTGGCACCCATGAGTGTAGCCAGATCACTGTGCAAGGAAAATAGAATGCAGATGGGGAGAAAAGCAGCCGAGATGTGGTAAGAGAAGGACTGTAAACATCAAATCTACCAGGTGAACTTCAAGGCATTGTGGTGAGCATGAGGCTATGTCTACTGGGTTCAGAACTGGTCTAATGAGAATCAAGCAAGGTTCCCACCATCCTCAGTGTGACCATTACTTTCTCCCATAGCTACACAGTTCACATGACAGTGACCTTCTTTTCACCACCTTCCCAAATAAATTGCAATTTGCTCCAAGACTACCATCTAAAACCCAGTCATCCCAGTCCAAAGGTCCTTTGAGGCCACGTGTTCTTTCACAGTGATCATGGCGCTATCAAACTCCCAAGCAAAGGATAATTTTTGACAAATCACCCAAATATGAATTCTGTTGATATTTCTCTAACAATTCACAATTATTTTTGGAGGAGGGAATCTCTCCATTGCTAGGAAATCTACCTTAGTCTGTACCTTGATTTTGTCTAGCTTTGGACTGGCAAAGTCATATCTACTGGGTCTATTTTTTTAATGTAAAATTATTCCAATGACTTTCCAAGAGTTTTTTTCTCTTTTAGAATCTTAAAATTTGAAGAGTTGCTTGTGGACAGTTGGTACAACTTTCCTCTCCTGCAGGAAATCTTGGTCAGTCAGATTCAATCTTGCTGTCAACTGTGAGAAAGGAATTGCTAGAATGTTCTTTTATAATATTGATTCACAAATAGTTCTATTTCTCAGAGAAACACACATAACACCTCTTTTTCATAATAGACACGCATATTAAAGATGATAGTCCTTTCTTTAATTAATCTCTTCTACAAGTTAAATTATCATGGTTCCTTCTTTTATTTACCTCGTAATGTTCATAATTTTCACTATCCTAGCCATCTTCTTCTGCACCTGCTTCATTCTGCCAATGCTCCTCTTCAAATGTGCTACCCAAATACAATATCGTGATATAGTACAGAATATTGAGAACCAGGGGATTGTAATTTCCCTTAAAAATAACAGGTATATTTTTAACTATGCAGGCTAAAATCTTTCTAGCTTTTTAATAGCTACATTATACTCTCGGCTCATATTGAGTATGTCATCAACTACAACTTCCAACTCTTCTTTCTTTTCTACATGATCAATAACTATTATTTTCCATCTTCTGAAGATAACCATGTGGATGAAGAAGGATTATAACGTAGTGTTCAGATATGACCCAAAAGACAATGCAAAATCAATAGATGGACCCATGCAGAGCCAAAAAATTAGTTAATGACAGTCATCCTTTACCAAAGAATGCTAGATATCATTTGTTCAGCTTACTTGCAGCTCAAAGGAGTGAAGACAGCCCAGGAGAGGGAGAGAGGTAGAATGGCATGAGCACGGTGCAGGCGATAGGGATGTATCTGACAAATGGTAAGATTTTCAATGGGATAGAATAAAATCCAAAAGGACTAATAGGAAATGTCTGGACAGATAAATTTGGAAAATATTACAGAGGATCTTAAAAACCAGACAATGGCATTTTGTCTTTATTCAGTAGGCATTGGAGAGAATATAATGATATTTGAGCAAGTCAGTGACATAATAAGATAAACAACCAATATTCATATAGCAAACAGATATTATAAAGTAATTCTTGCAGATATTATCTCCTTTAATCAGAACTCTGCTCTAGAAAGAGTGATCCAATGGTGATGAGAAAGATGGAGTCAGAGCAGGTACAGGAGGAATCCAGAGCAGGAGAGGCCATGTGAGCTAACGTGGTTTTCAACAAAGAGAGAGTGATGCCTTTAACCAGAATAGTGGTGGCTAGAACAAAGAAAAAGAAAACCAAGACACAATTGACAATGAAGAAGAAGTAGCTGGATTTGGTCACTGATTAGATGTGGGAAGCAACAAAGTAAAAGAAATCAATCATGACCACATAATTTTAATCTCAATAACTATGAGAACAGTATTTCTCTTAATAACAGTAGGGGGAAAAACAGGAAGAGAAGCTGGGGCTTTTTTTATGGTGTTGGAAAATGATGGATTGTTTTTGGAAGTATTAACATAAATGTGTCTCTGGGACATCTAAATAAAAGCTTCCAGAACAGAGAGTTGTAAATGTATGTGTGGCACTTGGAAATCATATTGACATTGAAGTATCAAAGATATGGAACATTTAGATGAAATTATAGAAATAAATGAGAATTCCAAAGGAGAAATGGTAGAAAGAGAATAGGAGGGTATTACAACCACTGGCAAAAGAAATGAGCACCATTAGCAAGATAGAAAGTAAACTAATATTGAGCTGTTAATGGCAGTGAAGGAGAGAAAATGGGGGCAGAGTGTGTAAGCAAGCAGGAGGATTTGATGTTGCAGAAAGTCTGAAAATGATTCAGCTCCTACAATAAACCCAGGTATGGTCTAGTAACCACATTGACACAAATTCTCTGAAAGAAGCTGGAATCTGCAATTTGACTTCTTTCTGGCACTGAAGGATCGATGACTTTGCTGGTACTAGGAGGAATCTCACTGGAGTGAGAGAATACTGATCGGTTCAGAGAGGCAGTTAGCACTGTTCAGAATTAAGTTCCTGCTGAAGAATCCAAGAAAAAGTGATATTGAGAGATGCAAAAGGTAGAGATATTGGAGCCATGTGCCAAGGATGTTTAGAGAATGCTCATCATTGCCCATCATTCAGGAATGAGATTCTACTCCCTGGTGGACTGTTGCAGTAACAAGGCATGGTCCAAACACTAGAGGGCATAGGATTCTAGGCAAATTCTAAAATATAGATTCTAGTACAAGAAGGAAAATGAAGAAACAGAAATTGGGCAATTATTATCAGAATTTTGAATAAAGTAAACGCTAAAAGAGCAGCAAGGATGATTAGTTGCTTAGCCTCGGAGGGTTGAACTAGAGATTCTGAAATTTCTACCTAAGGTTAGGATGGTCTCTGAAATCTGCAGTGGCTTCCAGTGGCTTCATCTATGAAAACCTTTTGGATTGCAGTGGCTGAATTTGACAATGAGAATGCATAGGAGTATCTTTAGGAATAGCAGCTTCAACCAGGATATGTGGTAGCTGGTGGGAAAGTCAAATTGCAAGGCACAAAGGAATGAGTGAGTGAAAAGGAATATCACACATGGAAACAGCTAACTCGAATGGAATTTTGTACTGAAAGAGAACAGGAGTGGAGGGAGAGAGAGAGAAGACAGAGGTTAAGGGAAGTAGTAAGGTCCAGAGAAAGTTTTCTGTCTGTATCTCCAAATGGAAATAAAAGCATCTGTAAACAGAGAGAAGGAGCCAATGGAAAGAGGAAGAATTCGTGAAAATATGGGATCTCAAAGTGGAAGGGAAGGGTATAGGGGCACACAAACTGTGCCTAGGCCAAGAGCTCATTTGAGGTTGCATCCTCTCAGAAGAGGCCCAGGGCAGTCAGAGTTCTAGACTAAGAGTCCAAAGGCCTGTGTACTAGTCCTAGTTCTGCCCCTAATCCACCATGCAGGCCTGGGCAAGTGCCTCCTCTCTCTGAGCCTCTGTTTGCTCAGGAATAGGGGAGATGGCCTAGATCCTTCCAGCTTATAACAGATCCAGAATAGGTAGAACATAGAGACATGGAGGGGAATAAAAAGGACAAAGGGAAAGGCAGATATGAGTAGCCTCAATGTTCTCAGGAAATTAGATAGCAGCATAACCCAACGATGGTGATGGTGGGGGCTTCTGATGGGGGTACCAGAATAGAATGAGATCCAGCTGAGGGAATGCCAGAGCACAGAAAGGCTATAAAGACTGCTCCTCACGGTGGCTGAAACCTTTGCAGTCAGGCCAGTTCTGAATTCTGGCTCAGCCACTTATAAATTATGGGACCTAGGACAAACTACTTAATCTCTCTAAACCTGTTTCCTCATCTGTAAAATGAGGATAAATGTTTCCTTGTGATTGGCATAAGAAAGTAAGAGATTAATGAAGGAATTCACTAAGATAATTATGATAGCACTTATATTGCCAGGCCTATAAGTGGGCTCAAACAAGCTCAACGCAGTTGAAATAAATAAGCGAAGGAGCCAGCCCTGTTGGTCTAGTGGTTAAGGTTCGGCACTCTTACCACTTCGGCAGCCCAAGGTTCGCTTCCTGGTCCCAGAACCACACCACCCATCTGTCAGTTGCCATACTGTGGCAGTGGCTCACATAGAAAAACTAGAAGAACTTACAACTAGGATATACAACCATGCACTGGGGCTTTGGGGAGAAGAAAAAAAAATGTGACAGAGAAGGACACAGCTGAGGGTACATAATAGGAATTCATAGTGGCCTCCAACTATTAGAGTTTCATAACTTTCTCTTGAGGTGAGAACAGATGAGGCAATTAATGAAAAGGAGTCATTATGGTGGAAGCAGAGGAGAAAGTTAAAGTGTTTCTGGAGGACAGGCAGGTGTGTGACTGAAGGACTGAACAACCAGCAGAGAAAAAAAAGGGAAGGACCATTTTACTGAGAGACCAAGGCAAGTGCGTGCTCCCAGGGGCTGAAGGCCAGGTTCAAAAGGGATTCGTTGAAGATGGAGGTTTGGAAGGTGCAGTCAGGAAAAGGAAATAAAAGTGTAAGGAATTGAGGGAGGTCACAGAGAAATGGTTTAAAAAAAAAAGACAAAGCAAAATGCAAAGAAAATTTCTGAAATGATAGCTTAAAAAATTGTGCTTCTGGCAAATTAATTTTATTCCGTGATTTATACATTTTGACTATTTTGCTACTTATATGTATTATTAGTTAAATCAAAATATTGAATAAAAATAAAGTAGCAATAAAACTCAAATAAAGGCATTAGAAAGGAAGTGGCTCAGAAGATGGCCTGGCCCCTTGAGTCCTCATCTTGAAGAAGAAGGAAAGTCACATTCCTGGAGACGCAGAGGCCAAGGGCCATTACCCTGTACCAGGCGTGTCCGCCTTCCTTATGAATCTGAAGAGGCATTCACAAGTATTTTTACTGCTGATGATAGGATAACCATATAACTAGGCCTAATGAAAACCATCATCTAGATTCACGAGCAATTGCCTCAATTATCATAACTTACTCAAGTGCCAGGCACCATTCAACACTATCTTATTTAATCCCCACCATGAGACCCTAGGAGAAAGGCGCTGTGATTTTGCACATTTTACAGATGAACTGAAGTAGAGAGATATAACATCACTCGCCTAAAGTCACTGAGCCAGGCAGTGGCAGAGCCAAGACTGACTCCTTAGCACATGCGCTTAACTGTCATATTATAGAGAAACTTCAAAATAGAGGCAAATTCTCAGCAAATAGTTTTGGTTTTCATTCAAAAGAAAGGGCATGAATCATAATTTTTATTCTCTTAATATTTCCCTTTGTGCAATTCTACAGCCCATGCTTTTCTGAATAACTTCTGCTATTCACTTGTGGCTTCAGAATCTTCTCTGGAAGAGTGTGTTTGGGGGACGAGGTGGAAAAAATTAAAGTAAGGCAGTAACTTCAAAATGTTGAACAAAGTTGTACAAAATCTCAGTGTTTTGAGAGAGTGAATATTGAAAAACTTAGCAATAAAGTCCTAAAAATGTAATTGCAGCTTGGTAACACTATTAAGTATGTATACTGTGGTCTTTTTGACAATTGTATTAATCCTTTAACAAAGCCGTCAGAAGTTCCATCACAGAAGCATGGATGCTGTTTTGATCTATTTATTACTCTTAAGTGTTCAGAGAACTGTCCCTATTTTCTAATTAACACTTTTAAAGATAAAAAGCCATGTATTAAATCAATCTGAATGATGGTTGTTTGTGAATCCCACAAGATAAGGCAATTTGCATGTTCACTTTGTACTTACAAACTAAATCTGCACATCTCCAAAGCAGCCCCTTATAATGTAAACCTTTTGTGAGTATTTGTAACTTGAAAGAAAGTTTGGCCTACTACAGAAGCACTGCCAATTATCTAAAGCTCTTCGTTACCAAACATGATTAAGATACAAAGATATTGGGCTGTTATTTCATATTGTTCACTACGGAATTTGAGGAAATGACTTTTAAAACATCCAGGATTACAGATTATTACCTTTTTATGAGTAACTAACACAACTCATTTCCCCCAACAGTCAACTGCTTTCAAAAGTAGCCAGTTGCCACTCACTTGGGGTAAAATTCCTTTGATATGAATTAAATTGCTTGTGATGAAATGCACCTTTCAGCGACCTGTTTGAGTTTCAGCTGATGCTGTAGCACACTTCGTGATGTGAATTCCAGCATTAGTGCTAAATCACAGTGGTGATTTATTATTGGATTTTCAGTACTGATGAGTCAGCGCTGTAAGATGTTTACCAAGTTAGACTTTCAAGAACAATGGTGCTGCTCTCGTTAAATAGAAGCCTTTGTTGCCGATGCAGGCTATTATTTCCACATGGTTATGGTGTGGTGTGTTCACACGTGGGGCACTGATCAGACAGGGTTGCTTTGCTTTTGCAGGATCTGTCTTCATTGGGGTTTACGTGCTCGATCAACTTTGAAACCATGTGTGAAAGCCCCAGTCTTCAAAATTTAAAAAAGGATCTTTTACCTTTTCTAAATAGTTCAATTTGTGCTTTCCCTTTGCTGTAAAATAAGTCAAAAAACCAGAAATACCATGTTGGCTAGTGAAAATGGTATCAGAACTTTTTTTTCTAAAGAAAATAAAAACCAATGCCTTACGTCAATCGATCTCTCTTGAATGACTCTATAAAGGCAAGATCTGAAAAAAGGCATTGGGGCACTGGGTTCTGAGATGGCAAGAATATGATGCTGACTTTTCCTGGGAAAAAGCACAGGATTTTTTTTTAAATTTCTTTGTTCAACAAGTTTTTATTGACCGTCCACTGCATGCCAGGTGCTTTTCACTATTATACGCACGGCAGATATAAATGTACACATGAAATTCTTGTCCTCATGGAGCTTACTTTCTAGAAAAGAAGACAGACATAAAACAAATAATTCAATAAATATCTAAAATAATGTCAGCTCATAATTTCTGTAGGTGTTAGATATGTCCACGAAAATTGAAGTGCTTTAAACTTCAGTAAAGGCAAGTGAACTAAGGCTTGCTTTTCCCAAGACCAATATTGAGCTTATTTTAACAAGAAGTTTCTTTTATAACACATCTTTAATACAGCAACTGTTACTTAGGAGCCTATGCACAGTTTTTATATTTTAAGTTCAGTTATAAATTCTAATCATCATAGCACTTTTTGACACTTTCTGTTCTGAATCTCAATTGAAATAATCAGAGGATTCATTGTTGCTGACTATTCTGGGCACGTTTAGATGTAATCCGGTCCATAGAGCAACTAGACAATCTTTTTAAGGCCCCACCTATCACCGTTATTAGATGATTAACAAAATCATACTTTCTTCTTCATTATGTCATGATTATAATGAGACTAGGTATAGACAAATAAAACATATTAGCAACTCAAATTCTAAAGCAATGGATCTCAGCGTTGGGCTTTCGTTCCCCCTGCAAAACATGTGGCAAACGTGTCACACCTGGGACGTAGTTTCATGGGCGTTTAAGGATTTATGCAATCCCCAGGACATCAGCTATAATTCCACCCCCTTCTCATTCACTCAAGAATGCAAATGGGAATATGAGTGAGAGAGAATGAGATTATTATAGGAATAACCTTGAATCCTCTGCTCTAATTTATTTTTAAGTAAGTCAGTTGAAAATGATTATTAATCATAAATTACTTGTGAACCACCTCCCAAAGCATCACAACAAGCATGCATGCCACCACAGTACATTTAGAGCCATTGACCCAGATAGACTAAATTCTTCCAAAGTTAGATAATCATATGTGCTCTGAATTTTTAGAAATTCATTATGTAGTTAAATACCAATATCCAAAGCCAACTAAGGCCATAATTTAAGTACTTCATTTTCTTTATTGCTATAGTTTTCTCCTACTTGGCTTGCTTTCTCTCTTCCATATGAACGATTTGATGGTAGAGAGGAGTGGGAAGGCTCGTTAGCTCTCCCTAAAACAGGTGCTTTCTCTTCCCTGGCTGCAGTCTCTGGGTCTCTCAGACCACCACTGATGGGGTGTTGATAAGTGGAAGTAGTTACCTCAGGTCGACTGTTCCTGCAGCCAGGCTGGAAGCAGTCACTTCAATGGAAAGCTCCGTGGTCCCTGCCAGCTCCTCTGGTCCACAGATGTCTCAGGATGTAGCCCCACCCTTTGTTGGTTGCAGCCATGGAATTTGCAAATGATCAGCGCACCAGAGTTGTAACCGACCTTACGTTGTACTTCCACAAAGGTAGGAAACTTGTTGGCTTCAGAAAAATATTTTTTAATGTTTGATACACTCAAAAAATTTTAGGCAGAATTCATTCCTTTTTGATTCAGGTGGGAATGTTTTGTTCTTTCTGTGAATGAATCCTTTGCTTATTTGGGGGTAAATATGGTTTTACACACCCTAAGTTTAACCATAAACCCATCTGAAAAAGCAGACTGGAAGCACACTTTCCTTCTCATTAAATTCCATTATGCCAAAAGAAAGATCTAAGTATATCCGTAACAGGATCTAAGCAGAGTTGTACACCAGAAGCACAGGACTGCCTTGTAAACACTACACACATGAGAACCCTCGGGAAGGTCTCTCCCTTCTGACTTGATGAGCCGTTGCTGTGTGAAGTCAGATCTATACATTAGGTTAGTTACTTAAACCCAGATAGTACGGCTATGTAGCCTTGTAGGATTTTTTAAATTTATTGTGAGACAGGAAACATGTTCAATAGAAAATGAAATAATTAAATAGGATTTCTATAGAATATGACTACTCTTTGATAGGCAGCATTGTTGGAGCTTTATTTTTCCACATTTTAGTGAATAAATGAAAACTTTGTAGAATTTAGGAGGTCCATGGGCATTAAGAAAAACCTTGGCTCAAAGGCCAATTTTAAAAATTCAACAAGGGGAAGGGAAGTTTGGGAGAAGGAAAAAGAGAGACATAAATGTAAAGACGAGAAAATAAGGACATAGAATGTAAGGAAGCAAAAATTGAACAAGGAGAGAAGGAAGCAAGGGAAGAAGGGTGAGAGGGAGGACTCCAGAAGACTCAAGAGAAAGCTAGAATACAGTGGAAGTGAAGTATCCTGACAATGCAGCCACTTCAGCACGCTGAGCTTTCAGAGTGGATCAGCAAAATTTAGAAAGCTCAGGTGTTTCTGTAATTGTGATACAGTGGGAAAATTCACACTGTTAAATGAGCCTCAAATTCTCACTTCTACCTGTGTGATACAGAAACACTGTTGGTACGTGGGGCTATAATCAAAAAGATGCCAAAATTCGTGCATGAGGGTGAAGACTCATGAGACCCTTCTGTCTTGTGGTCCTCTAATATTGAATCATAGAATTCGCACATTTATATTTTACATGCTATTAATGGGACACATTTCTGGCATGTTTTGATTGAATAACTTTAAAAATATACCACTTTTTTTTACGAGAAAATTATTTTTAAAACATGATAAAGATTCAGTGTTAATTTTTTTTCATGGATAAATAGTTTAAAGGTTAAGTATTCAAAACCAGCCCAGGACCCTAGGGGTCAGAAGTCAGCAAAAAGCTGAGATAATGATGCAGAACTAGAAAAAGGGAAACCATTTGCACGAAGGCTGGGCTGCAGGTCTTGGGAAGACAGCCTAGGATACTGCAGAAGAAGACGTAAAACTAAAGAAGATATTCAGTACCCGTCTACCACCTAGATGCAAACTAACAAACCTAGCGGCCGTGTTTTAGATTAACTGTATTATAGGAGCATTTGCTCCCTAAAATTACTGTTTACAAAACGACATGCCATGTCTGAATGTCTGTAAAAGAAAATCATCCTATTAATTACAAACTTATCCTGTACTGAAAATCTTTGGTTCCACTGTAAATGTTTCTGTTAATGGAGACAACATTGGAGAAAAATTTTCCGTCTCCATAATATTAGTTTATACTGACCACATGGTTAGATATTAAGATTTCTAAGATCTTTGCCTAACACATATACATGTTTCTATTTCTACAAATATAAATTATTTATTCCTTTGGATCTCCATTCATCAATCTTGAAATGGAGAAAATATAGAAAATGTATGTATTATGGATTTGCTTGTCTGCACTCTATTATAGAGCAATCCTTGCCCACATTTAAAGATTTATTTAAAGAGAATTTAAATATAAACAGATTCATATGCACACGCATACATAATGGAAGAAGGGAAAAAGGAGGAAATGTTATGAGATTTCTTTTCTAATCTTTTCTACAAAACACTGCTTCTTACATGTATAGTGATCAATGTGTTCTTTCTTAAACAGATATTCTTTCTTTTATCAGTGTAGTGCACTGGGAGCAAATGGTGGTGTATTTATAATATTCGTGAATTTTTTTTGGTATTTATTCCAGTTTAACCACAAAGTTACTAGAGTAGCAATATATCGGCTGCTCACACTGTCCAAAAGTAAAGTCCAAATGCTCAAAGGAAGCATAAATTGAGGACAAAGGTGGATGCTGTTATATGAGGGGCACCTGACAGGGCTTCAGGGGTGGCAAGGAGGGCGAAAGAAAAGTGATGCTGTACTTCTTTTAACCTGGTTTGTTAATACATCTTTGCACAATTTATTCCCTTCAAACATTTAAATGCATGTGTAAATCCTCTGAGGGCCAAGTAATGTCATTATTCTTTTGTGGTACATTATTGTTATGCACATGGACCCGTTTTGCCAAAAATTCCCCATTACTCCTTCTTCATTAAATAACAACAAACGGTGAGGGTTAGTTCTGCATCAGCACTTCAATTTCCTCATGAAAAATTGGCCTTCTTTCTTTTTGGTTTGTGAGCACCCAGGCCAATATCACTCATGTCTTGTTATATAACAAAAGGAAATAAAGGCGACTTGAACAGTAATCTGGCTTTGCCTGCTTATTCTGGATACTATTTTGATCTGTACAACTCAGACTACAGGCATTGTTTTCTTGTGTCCCTATAAATGGCAGAATAAGGCAACTGAATATGTCAATCTCCTAGTTTTAGCTCTTTGCCAAATCTGCTGTGAAATTTAGCCAAATATCCTCACCAGTTTATGGAATGACATGTGCCCTTGCTAAGAAAATTCTTACCGTCTCGTTCCATCTCATTTTCTCTTAAACCTATGCACAAATCACGGCTGGCTAATGGGCACACTAAGTGTTTTTCTTTGCCTGTCAAAGACTGCTAGGTTCCAGTTGCTTCTTCGAAGGGCATCAGTACACTGGCATCCCAAGTACTTCCCTGTGGAGGGTTACAAAAGTCTGGCTGCCATCAGCGCCTTGTTCTAATCCTCAATATGGGTGTCTTATCTCTTGAACAGGTGCTGGGACCAAAGACCAGGACCAGCTATAACTCTATCAGTTTTTTTCCTCTGTTGATCAGAATCTGAGGCTCGTTTGATGAAAATGTTGAGATTCGCTGAATTGATAAATGTCAACTAAGTGGAGAAAGTAACTGAGTGGTTTCCACATTGATCTGTCATCAATGGAGCTGTAGATCAGATGGCAACGTGATCATTTTTAGCGCAGTTCTTGTCTTCCTCTGTTCAAATGCACCGAACGAAGCGCCCATTTGCTGACTAGAAATTCACAGTTGAGGTCGACTGATGATGCAGTGCAAAGAAGCCTGTTCTGTTCCTCTGCTCGCAAGTAAGCCATGCCAAACTTCACCTTTAAATAGCTCCATTTTTAGTTATATGATAGTTAGAAATAAAGTTCAGTCACAGTTCACTAATAACTTGTTCCCACCTAAGAGAGAGAGCGAAAAAATAAAAAGATTTAGCAACCAGTAACTCCCCCACCCACCTCAAAAAAGGACAACTCAGTGCCAGGTTGCAATGTCAAATAAAGCATTTATTTAAGAGAAAATTATAATAGGTTAAACTAATTACAACAAAAATGCACTAAAAATTTTTAAAGGGTGATATTCTTTTTCTTTTTTCACCATAAAACCGTAGGAAGTTATGGATTAACTTAAGCAAACATTTTAAAAAAAAGAAAGAAAGAAAGAAAGAAAAACGAAACCCAAAGAAGGTACAGTAGCTACTTTCTTGAAAACAAAACAATCTTTTCGTTCCTGCCATTTGTCTGAATTCTTCCTCCGGGCAAGCTGGACAGCTGCACTGGTAGGTTTTTTAGTCATGGGTTGTAAGCCCCACCTGGCTAGATTTGTTTAGCAGACAGCTGGCAGAATTAAATAAAAAGAATGGGACACAAAATGCTTCCAAAAAAAAAGCTGAGAGAATACTTTTTGGATGTTTTAGCCTTTTGGAGGTTTATGGCTTTCTCTCTACTTTTTTTCTTGCTTATATTCACATACTATGTGAATATATCTTGTAGATATTTTCTCTCCGTTATAATACTATGGCTGAGGTAAAAATGCAGCATAAATGAAAACATCAAGTAAGCGTGTCTTGAATGACTTTTTTTTAGTTAAAAATACCAATTTGCAGTTTATAAGTCCCCAAGAATGACATCGGTTTTAAATTAGCATTTTTTTATTTCTACATTTTCTTTGCTATTTTTTAAAGCCAATAAAATAGATTTTCTTCATCTGGAATGTTCTTTCTAGCTTAAAGATAAGAAGGAGTCTAAATTGTGGGAATGGCATCCTTCTGCATCTGTTTCTCTCACAAACCTATCAAATATCTAATTTTTGGCATGACTGCTGGCTCCGACAGGGGGATGACATAAACCAGCTTTGTGGTTACATGTTTCACTTTTAATCTCATGGAACTAAAAATCAGCACTGAAATGTCCCTTTACATGTGACAATTTGGGACTCTTTTCCAAAAGCCCAGGCAGAGGGGCGTTAACCTGGTTAAGCTTAACGCACAGCATATGCAGAAGTGTCACGCGTTTTTATGCTAAAAGGCACAAGGCAGACCTGCCTTCCGTAGAGCTTTGTTCCTATCAGAGGCACACACTGAGAACAATGAGAACTGTGTGACTCAGTGGCAGCAAGTTACCAAAGAATGACGGAAAAAGCATACCAGGATGAGGAGATGAAGTAGCTCACTTAATAACCGCACATTTTCTGTGTTTTGTCTCTTTCCATAAATGCGGCAGGACTAGTGGAATATTTCAGCCATCGTGGGTTCACTACTTTAGTATGGGGAGAATCCAGCTTTTCACTAAACACAGTAAATATAGTATGGAAGGCTCAAAAAAACCAAAATGGTTTGGACATGATCCTGATTGGAGGAACTCCATGAAAATAGATTCCAACTGCTTATAAATGAGCAAGGGGGAGGGGGTGTGCTGGTTTTAAAGGCAGCGCGGCAGAGAACGGTTAATGCTGATAACCCAGCTAGCACCTAGGAGATAACAACGATCGACCGCTACAGCAAACATAAAACGACTCAGTAGTTCAAATCTATTTAGGCAGCCCATGGAAATGTTCTGAATATTAAGGACCAGGCCAGGAAACAAACTCTTTAACTCATTACCTAATACTTGCTTTCCAGAGCAAAAGCCTGACTTGGCTCCTCTCCACCCAGCCTATACATCTCTCCATGCAATGTAGACTTTATGGAGCCAGGCATGATCTGTTCATTGCAGAGGCCTGATTCTTCCTAAGCACTGATATCAATATCATACATTTCAAATACAAGGGAGGCCTGGGCAGGCTTAATCCCCGGGGCCCAAGTAAACCGAGCATGGTCTCTAGGGAGGCTGTTGGCATAGAGCAAAAAGACAGTGTTACTGTATATGCCTTCGCATGGTTAGCAAAATGGGTCCCCATCAAAGACTAAGAAAACAGACATGGTGAGGAGGGAGGGGTGAGGTCACTCTAGGTTTCTGTCTGACTCTTAAAGACAATCCAATCTTGGCTGTCATCTGACAGTGTTCTATTTAGTTTGATAGATACAATTACATCTATCTAGCCAGATAATTACAGTACTGTGCATCTTCCATGTATCGGTGGCTTAGCAGAATTAAAAGCTATAAAATCCTTTTGTGTATGCTACGGGGCTGTCCTTTTCTTCCCTAATACAGATTTCCTCTCACCCTCTCCCCCTGCCCAAGGAAAAGAAAACGGAAAGAATTCCCTGTAAATTGTAGATTCTGATTCGGAATTATTTTGTAAATGTTTCATATGAATCCATCAAGTCTGTCCTAGATCAACTTGCATCCCAGCCAACTTCTTTACTGAAGAAAATTGATTCTTGTTTACTTCTTTCAGCAAGGAGAATCATGATGAATTTTAATAGGATAACCCCCTACTGATGATAGAAAATCTCCCTCCTTTGCTGTGGGAGCTTTGAAATTTGTAAATCAGAAACAAGCCTGGATTTTTTAAAAATATTTTTTAGATAAAAATAAAAGATCTCTACAAGTTTCAAGCTCAACCTTAATAACTGCTCAACAACCATATTTTTTCTTGTTTTCATCCCCTCAATGAGCAGTACATTATTCTGATACTTTGTTAAAAGACTCTTTAACTGCAAATTGACCTGTAGTTTTTAACAGAATCTCCCACTACCAAGAAATATTTTATTTCTGCGTGAAAATTAATGTTATCCCTTCCTATTTTAGCACATAAGCATTAAATTGGGTATGGAGTAGACTACTTAGTAAAATGAGTATTCCTGGGAGAAAAAAAGTAGTTCTCTAAATGTTAATTCTATTCATTGAAATCTATGAGAGAAAACGTTTATTATTTTGGATAAAGGTAACCATATCGCTATGGGAATACTGTAGTATAGATTCCATAAATACTATTCAAGACGTCATAATATCTCATGTTTAGCAACAGAAGATGTATTCTGTGTTTGTTGGGTCAAAAGATACTATATGCTCTTGGGAAGATAATTTATTTTTCAAATTTTCTAGAGTTAAATTTATAACGTAACAGAAGATTAGTAATTTCTTCCACTCCCTAGAGTTTCCAGTCGCTAATTTTACTAATCCATTAAATGTATGTTTTCTATGCTTAAGGAACCAAAGAAATCTGCAGACTCTGTGTATTTACCCAGGGATCGCTTTCCTGAGGGTGAACTGTAACCAGCTTCTTTGCAGAATGGAGCCATCATCGGGTGCCAGTAGCACTACAGTACAACGTTTAAAGGGGGAAATGAAGGCTAGCTCCTCCGAAGGAAACTACAGGGGAATTTTAGAGCAGCAGAATGCAATTATCCAAGTTGGAATTGTTCCAGGACACCAAAAGAGAACTCTAAAGGTGGGTGAATCGAATAGCATTTCTCCTCAATTGCAGGACAAGCAACCACATCACATCCCTTGACAAGACTCGTGCTTGTTCTATTTATTCGTCTTCACTTTGTGAATACTACTGGCCAACTCCTGGCCACTGTCATGTGAAATGGAGTGTGTAGACCGCTTGATCAGAATGGGGGGCATCAGATCTACTAAAAGGCGCCCTACACTCTTCAGCTATCTAAAAAATGAAAGGAGATTATTTTTTTAATCTATTCCAAGATACAATGCATTTATTGACCGGGTACTCAGGAAGACTGTTTTTCCAGCCTTTCTTGCATCTAAATGGGACCACATGACTGGGTTCTCACCAATGGAATGTGGGCAGAAATATATACTCAACTTCTAGTTGGGCTACCAAACAACACTTGGTCTCTCAATTTCTCTCTCATTCTCCTTCACATACACACACACACACACACACACACACACACACACTTATTCATCTGGAAGTGAGATACTAGAAGATGGTGGATTCAAGGAGTTCAAATCTCTGAGTCCCAGAGTCCCTGCTTAAACAACAGCTTCCCAGAAGTGTGACTCAAACTACATCAGGCTATGTCATGAATAAGAAAAAAGCTTTTGGGGCTGCCCCGGTGGCATAGTGATTATGTTCACATGCTCCACTTTGGTGGCCTGGGGTTCACTGGTTTGGATCCCAGGCACAGACCTACAGACCTCTTGTCAAGCCGTGCTGTGGTGGCGACCCACATACAAAATAGAGGAAGATTGCTACAGATGTTAGCTCAGTGACAATCTTCCTCAAGCAAAAAGAGGAAGATTGACAACAGATGTTACTTCAGGGCCAAACTTCCCCATTCAAAAATTTTTTTTAGAACTTTTATTGTGTTAAGATTTGGGAGTTTTTGTTACAGCAGCTGCAGATATCTTGAGTAATATAGCATCCATGATAGAAATGGAATTCCTTTGAATTCCAGAACTGTGAAAGTTGAAAAATCACTGCATAAAGCAAGGATGTGGTAACATGGACATTTTCATTTGCTGCTTACAAGTGTAAAATTTATACTAGTGTTCTGAGGGAATAAAATAGGAAAAAAATATATTAAGCTGTAAGATCTTTACATAGTTCTTCTGCTTTGACCTAGTAATTCTGCTTCTAGAATCTATCTTGGAGGAAAAATCAAAACTAGTGACCAAGATTTTTGTTCCTCAGAACATTGGTTATGATAATAAAAATATTATACAGCATTAATGTCAACAACAGAGGGATAGTTAGCAAAACTTTCATTATACCTTTATTAGGAAATATTAAGGAGTCATTTAAAATTATATACTCAGTGAATACTTTAGTCTGATTTATTCAATAAACTAAGGCTTATTGAGCACCTATTGTGCTAGACTTATTCTAGTTGCTGAGGATATAAGAGTGAACAACACAAAAAAATGTTCCCTGCTCTTATGATGTGTATATTTTTGGTGGGTAAAACAGACAATTTATAATAGACAAATAAAAAAATAGATACTAGTCACAATCTGGGGAAATGCTCTAGTGAGAGTTTTCAAGTAAAAAGAAAAATCTAAAATGCAAGAACTACATATACACCACAGACACAGACACACCAATACACTCATACACACGCCACATACAGAGTTAGAAAAAGTCTGCAGAGAAAACTAGTAAAATTCTAACAAATGCATATGCAATTTTCTAATTATGAGCAACTCAAAGTCCATGAAACATATAAATTAGTTGCATTGCTGATGTATGAATTTGAAATATTAAGAGTACAGCACTGGTGTGGAGGGATCAATTTACATAGAGCACAAATGTAATTGGGCAGCCAACCAGCAGCCACTTCTCAAAATGATTTTATTGTTACAAATCAAGTAACACTCTGCAAAGTGATTTAAATTATGTAAAAGAAAACACTATTTTTTTTAAAAAAATTCTTGAAAAGAAAAGAAAGGGTGATGGGTTTGGATAGAAACCAGCTGCTAGTGTTGAGAATGGATGTGAAAAGAATGCAGCAAGTCTAGAACAGTAATGGAGTGATGGTTCTTATGGAAGTTGGGACCTGATGAATGGGTTCTTCATTTCCCCCCTCTGGAAGTAACACAAAGTAGCTCATGAAACTTTTTATAGCTTGCACGCCAGAGAATGCCAAAAATTACTTATCAAGTGAAAATTTAAAGCATCACTAGTGCTCCGAAGTGGACAGAAATTCTCCATTATAATTTACTCCTTTTTCAGGGCAACTTACATGCTATGGTGGAATAGGTTCATATGTCAATTTTTCAAGTGCTCAGTGTGTCTATTTACAAATGTCGAGTGTCTACCACATGATACTGTCAACAGTGATTATTTCTGGGCTGTGGAATTAAGGATTACATTTGTTTTCGTCTTCATACATTTCTGCTTTCTTAAATATTTTCTAAAGAGAGTATGCCTTGCTTTAAAAATTAAATAAAAACAAAAATAAATACATACATATTCACATAAACACAAATTGTACTGCTGTCTCCTTGCTCATTAGCTTTGTAAATGAGAACGTTTTAGCCATGACTGAGACTCCCACTTTCATTATAACACCACATGGTATCTGCACCATCAACAGTTTCAAGTTGTTGGCCATAATGATCCCAATAGGCCACCACTTAGGTGAGCTTTGGTAATAATGCCTTTGAGTTTGTGACACACCCTTTAAAGACACAAATCACAAAGATACTGGGCCCCTTGAAAGGCTGACCCCCTCCACAAAATCCATTCACATTCATCCACTCATCTTCAGGCGAAGTCTGCAGAACAGATAGCATTTCAGAAGCAGTGTATTTCCATAGAGATGGGAAAGAGAACTTCTTCTTAACTGATCTCAAGGAAAAACTTCAGGTATGAAGCACAGAGGCAGAAGGGTCTGCAGTCCTGGGCGTATCCCACCAGAACTAACCCTGTTGGCAACAGTGGAGAGCTCTGAATCAGAGGGTTGGAAGGAATCTAAGTAAGACACCCAGTCCATCACCCTGCCTCCAGGCAATTTTCCAGGCAGATGGGTATTTACCCTGTTCTTAAAGCTCGCCACTGATCTGAGGAAAAAAGACAAGGGTATTTATATCCATGATGTTTTCTTACCAAATGTGTAATATTTGCCACCTACACCATCTGCAGCAGTTCAGAGTGTAGTAAGATTGAAAGTTAAACTCATTGATCTCAGGAAAGAGAATGAAATAAAAATATTTTGCATTACATAATATAATTTTCCTCAAAGCTTTTGATGAAGAATTTGTAAAATGGCATCAGTAGTTTAGGGCAAAAAAATTAAGCCTTCGTTTCACAATTGACAATCATTGCAATTTTCAGAATGCAGATAGAAAAACTCAGTTGCTAGTTGTTACTCTTGATTGTGTAGAAGTTAAGACTGAGATTATAGACTTACTCTCTGGTCAAGTCATTTAGCCATACTTTGTTCCTTGACTTTTAACCACAGCTTTCCACTGTCTCAAATATACATCCTTAGTATAGGGTGTATATTTACATCACACTGTAAGAAAATATGGATAAATTATCAAAAATTCATGTTTTTGAGTGAGGAGAGTGATCCTTTGTCTGCCCCTCTGATTACGAGCGCCATCATTTTTCTACAAGAAGTAAACCTAATTTGTTGTTTAGTGTTTGGATATAGAAAAGAAATTTGAAAATCTCCTGGCTAAATTTTATTGAGAACTCCTCAAACCCCAATCCCTTAATCCTCTTATCCACACACCCTGTTTCTTCAGATTTTGAAACTTGAGCTGTTGAAAATTCGCGGGTCACTTTTCCTGATGCTCCATATACTGACTGTGCCTAGCAACCTTTAGTGATTGTATTACCATGTGGCACACCCTGGGTTTGTTCCTCTGGTATCCTTGTTCTTGAATTGGCACCAGCATAATAAGCCAATATTCAGGTATTTGTCCTGACATTTGCTGGTGGGGAGTGATGCTACCTCCACCCACACAGAGACCATGGTTAGCCCTAGTATCTGTGCAGGAGGAGGGTCAGGCCAATGAATGTGAGATAGATCTGTAAGAAACCCCACTCTGTGGATGAGCCTACAGGCACACTATAGACAACCCAATCTCCAACATCTAGTTCTTTGTTCCAGGTGTTATATAAGTGGCTCCATTCTTAAACTTTCTCTGGGATCATTGCTAGAAGCATTGCACACAGTGAGGTCTATTTTTTTAGGAAACTTCTTTCTCAAAAGCTATTCCTTACTGAGCTTAAGTGTGGCATTCAGAGCTTACCCTGGAATGACTACCGCCCAAGTCTTATTGAAGAAATCATGATTTCAGACATGACTCACTCAAAAGAGTGAGTTTTATAAGATTTATTCTCCCTAATACAGAAAGTTGGCGAAAATGGCCTAACTTAGTTATGCACTGAACATGTATAAAATGATCGAACAAAGTTATGGCAAAATTTTTCTGCATGAGTCGTCTTTCTCTCCCAATAAATAGATAGGGAATTAAGTAATGGAGAATCAACTATACTAGTATAGTAGAAAGAGAATCATCCCAGTAGTCTAAAGACCAGAGTTCCAGCTGTGTTCTGCCACTTGACACTGAAAGCAGGTATAAACTTATGTACCTATAAGACACATTTCTAAGATAAGCAAAGTCTGCGAAGGTCTGGCCACGTGGCAAACCGGGAGCTCTCAATAGGGAGGACAGAGTGAGCTAAGAAAGGTGAGGTAGGGGCTGGGGCATTCTAAGCTCAGTCCATTGAGATAGAAAACCGAGACTACTCCAAGCCAGTATGAATATCTGAAATTTCTGATCAAAGGGTGAGACAAGGCAGCACGTTTTCTGGGGGAAAGTCATTCCTGGCATCTACAGGGCTTGAGTGGTTATTCAAAGAAGTCATTGGACAAAATACTAGAAACAGTCTGGCCCCAGTCCACTGGCTGGCAGCATCTTGAGAAAGGGAAGGAACAGGGCCCAGCCGACTGGGCAAGAGATAAGTTGACCTCTAGTCCCAGGGAGGAATGACAAAGGGAACCAGGGCTCAGGAATCCACCTAGGTCACAGCGAGCCACACTTGAAGGGAGATCAGTAGAGAGGCTAAGAGCTGCCTGATTCCCACAGCAGTTAGGCAGCATCCTCTACTGAACCTCTACTGTGTGTTGTGTGCTAAGCAATATCACCAGCATACCTCATTCATTTCTTATAAGAACTCTTAGAGGCAGCCATTGCTACCAAAAAAATTCTCCATGGACAAAGAACTCTCTGGCTAAATGTACAGCTTGGAAGATGTTGCAGGCTATCACCACTCCTTCTGTCCCTATCACACTCTTAGAAAATCTCAATGCACATTCAAAGTTCTGAGATGTCCTGTATTAAAGAAACCATTTTCATTTATTTATAAACCTGGAATTTCCAATGAAACCACTTCCCCACCACCCCAACAAATATGCCTATATACTTGTTCCTTCAGAAACATTAACAATCTTCTTTCTGACCTAGTGTCTAAGTAATGGACTCTGAAAATTACTGAGAAATGCATGTGCTTTGCAACACAAAGTATTAAACAAATGTAAAATGTTATTACTGTGGCCAACTTGAGGGGGTGGAAAGGAGTAAGACAGTGGTGTTGAAAGTCATAAATGAAATAGCAGTGCTTAAGTTTGGATCAGTACAGCTCTACCAGGACAATAGCCTTGTGTAGCTGAAGGTTTCAATCTCTGGCATGATATAGAGACCACAGATGGGGCATATATTTGGATTTATAAAAAATATACAAAGTGAATGAATGAATGGGAAACAAGTAGAAACAATATCATATATTCCATCCCTGAATAATACATTTTCCTTCGGGGGGGACAATAAATTCCTCCCACACTATGCCCAAATGGTGGCATAGTTCTGCCAGGATGGGGCTACCATCATAATTATGAACTCATAGAGTATTTGCTCTCAGAAGTGTCTTTTTCTGCCAGCCTCTTCCAAACAGAGAATATCTCCTTACGGAGACCTGTGGGTTTTCTACTTTCTCTCTATCCCCAAATCAGTAACCAGCCCTGGTGCCATTGCCTCTATGGAAGACTTAAGTCCTGTGGCAGTTGTGTATATTTATGCGTTGGGGTGGGAGAGGAAGCAAGATGGTCTCATAGGAAATTCTGAATTAAAAAGCCAACCAAACAAACCAAAAAACATTTTAACAAGGAGCTTCTCAGAGCCTTTACTATGCTAACGTGCACTGCGGTTTTCTAAGAACAAGTTAAAGAGAAGCGGAAATATGATATAGCATTTTCTAAGCTGTAAATTTTTCCGCAAAACTCTATGTTCATGGGGCATTTTGGGGGAGATGCTGCACTGGCTTATTTAACTTTCTTTAGTGTTCTTAGCTGTACCTACCTCTAAAGGTTATTATAAAGAATGAACGAGACAATGTGGGTGATATTCCCTAGTATAGTCATACATTGCAGAGCTTTGAAAAATAATATTCCTTAAAAGCCTGCAGGAACTGGGGAGGCATTATTATCCCCATTACGTGAATGGGGAACCAGAGGCTCACAGGAGCTGAGTGACCTGTCTTCAGTCAAACAGCTAATCCTATGGCTTCTGCCTCCAAATCCAAAAAGTTTTACCCTGGGCCGCTGCTTCTGGCCCCTGGGCAGCTCTCATCCCATAACTACATCACTGCCTACCATGATGTCACATCCACCTAGAAATCAACTTTGCACGAAGCACTCGGAGTAAACGAAGTGGGAGTCTCACATTTGTGGATTCAATTCTTTTGAGGGCTTGTGATCAGAAAACATGTACTATCCAATTTTTCCCACACATGCTACTTCTCAGCTGGCCTATCACTGGGGGCCTGTGCAGTGTGGTCTGTTCGAGGCCAATAATCATATCACCATTGTAATGAGTGGCAAATCCTATGTAATTTACACATTAAAAGGAGACTGAGATGCATGGAAAAACCCAGCCCCCATTTGTCTAATGAAATTAAAGCTCTTAGCCAAATACTGGTGCTGAAAAGAGATGTTTGGGAAGGGCTCTCCCGGGCTCTCTCGCCCCTGCCTCTGAAGAAGAGGGTGAGTGTTCTTTATTCATGATCCCGCCTCAACCTAAATCACTCCCACAATGGGATCTCTAAACCAAGGGGCCCTGTCTGGGAGCATGATTTACGCATAGCTGAGGCCAGGAGGGGCTTACAAAGGCATTATGGCTAGTTATTTTCAATGACAATTGAAGGGAAAAAGAAAGCAGGGAGGATGTTCTGTGGCTTGGCAGGCAAAGCACTAAACTGCCCCTGCCTCCTCCCGCAAATAGCTTAAAAGAAAGTTTTCAGCCGTACCTGATAAAGCAATTATTTTAAGATATTTTTCTTATTCAGTGGTAACTGGACATTATCATAAACCAAGTGTGAATGACACAGCACTTGGAGCAACCGCACTGAGCTTTGCTCTGGAATGAAACATTGGTCCCATGATAAGGGAAGAAGAAGTGGCTGGCTCTTGCATTCGATGGCTGTCCAATTTCTTACGAGTTCCCCATGACTTTGAAACTCTCTCTTAAGTTTGGGAGCCAGCCATATTGAAGTGAGATAAAACAAAACAAGCCAAATATAAGTGGGTCTCGGCCTGAAAGTCTAGAATCTACTGTCATGAAGCTAGTTAGTCTATAGGATGCTCTCATTTGGCCCATGAATGGTAAATAGTTGGAAATAATGTGGAATATTTGGGTCCAAGAATATGAATGGAAGCATCAAGGCAATAATCTATCTAAAGGAACAAAGTATATAGGAAAACAACTAATAACCTCCATCCCCGGCTTAAACAATTTCTCAAAGGACAATGGATTTGAAAAAAAAAGAAAGTGCTCACGTACATGTGTTCACACCCACACCCAGAACCAGAAGGGTGTATTGAGAGGCATTATTCTCCATTTTCCTTACCCTGCATAAATCTTTACATAATCTAGACACTGTCTGATGGCAGCCTCACCTCCAACCACATACAGGTAGCTCTTTCTCACCCAAGGAGATTTTTAAGGGTTCTAAGCACATCAGATGAAACATTTTAAAATATACTCACACTAAACAGAAGTTATATAAAATGAGGATAGTTGAGTTGCCTTTGATTAGTTGATAGACATTTTGTATGCATTCAGATAAACATTGTGGATTTCAATTTTGCAGTATTCTTTTCATAAATTAATACCAGTAACATTTTTCCAGGTCTGAAGTACTTTCAAGGGCCCTTAAAAAACTCCTAGCCATAGGCATCACACCTACAGTCCCTAAAAGATGAAATTAAAGTCAAGTATCATCACTTACTCAGAAGAGGTGGTTTCTAACTACCCATTCCAAAATAGCCACCCACTCCATGCTTTGTGACCCTCTACCACTCATTCTACTTTTTATAATCTGAAGTTATTCTATGTTTAATGTTTACCATGTTGCCTACTGCTTGAATATAAACTTAATGACATTGGAGACACAAATGACTGCCTTCAGCATTGCATCCCTGGTGCCTAGAATAGTGCCTGGCATATAGCAGGTATTCAATAAATATCTAACGAGTGAATGACTGACCATATGACTGAATGAATTCACACATCTTAGGTTAATTCTGTAATAATACTGATTTAATATAATAATACTGATTTAAATTTGCATTTATATAGGGCTCATCGTTAAACTGTAGTGATTTCACTAGTAACAATTCCAGATGCCATGTTCAAAGGTACCTGGTGTTGTAGGATGAGAAGTGGGACAGTGGCTCAGTTTTAAGTTTTGAAATCAAACAAAAGAAACTGTTTCATCAAGGGAGCTTTAAAATCCCATTTTGTACCCGGATGGACTTTTGGTTCTCAGAGAGAGGAGAAAGCCAGCAGAAAGAACATGATCTGGCTCTCAGGGTAGGTGGGCAGAAAACACAACCAGAACCTAAACTTGCAAAGACTATTGGAAGGAAGAAAAATATCCCATTAAAATAGATGTATAAAATCTTGAGATGTAAAGTCTATAGTTTTAGTAAGTACACTAACAAAATCCAAGCTTAGGAACAAAAACTTTTAAGTATAAATTGGACATCATGGTGCAGACTATGGGATAGAGAATGTGGAACTCACTCTTGAAGCTCTAGGCCAGAAAAGTGTGCAATAGTATCATCAGGAAGAGAAATGGGGGACAGATACCAGAGCCCACAGTGGCAGTAATTTATACCACCCATTAGAGAGAGTGAGTTTTAATCATCTTCAACAAATCCCTTTGTTTTTATAAAATCTTTAAACAACATCTCCTGGTGTTGTGATAGATAGATACCAAGGCCAAATGAACCTTAGGAAATTGTTAGAGTTATAATTCTGGGATACAGAGTAGACAAAGCCAGCTATCACATAATTCTGACTTAGTTTGTGTGTTATATGTTAGCTGTTTTATTTGATTTTCTCACCTTCATTATGTAGGTAAGAAATATATTGCTTCTGTTTTGTGTTGAAGAATTAGATGCTCAGAGAAGTGAAATGCCTGTTTTAGATAGGATAGGTTAGGCTCATGCTACAGTAACAAGCAGTTCCAAGAGAAATAAACACAGTTTATTTCTCCATCACATATAGTCACCCACAGGTTGAATACCTCTCCATGGCAGCTGTTCTCTTCACAGTGGCTCAGCAATCCAGGCTGTTTGTATTTTGTGGCTCTACCACCTCAACATGAGGCAATCTTGTAGTTCGGAAAAGAGAGAACTGGAGAATTACATAGAAGTGTTCTATTGACTTAGCCCGGAAGTGACATGCATAATTTCAACATATAATTCATTGGCCAGAACTACTCACACAATCCTATTTAAATGCAAGGTTGCTGAGAATTATAGCTTTCCACATTCCCAAGAAAGAGGAATTTGAAATGGAATTTGTCTCTTTCATGGTGCCCAAGATCAAACAGCAAATAAAGTGAAAGAGCTAAGATTTGGCCCAAATCTGATACCAAGCCCAGTACTCTTTCCACGACTTTATTTAAGCTGGGAGGTAAGGATTATATTTCTTTCTGTTTGTATTTCCAGAACCCAGCGCATACCTGACATATGGAAGATGCTCAAAATAGTTCTTATAATAGAAGGGAGGGTGGGAGAGAAGAAGAAAGGGAGGGAGAAAGGAAGTACAGAAAATCTTTATTGCTTCTTAACTTCATGACCAATTGACTCTTTGATGTATAGTAAAGGACAGATATGATATAGTCATTAATTTCCATCCTTACAATATCTTTGGGCAGCTCTAAAATGAAAAACTAAAAGTATAGAGACCAGTATAGTCATCTTCAAGATTTTTGCCCCACACACATTGCAAATATCTTCATCTATGAGAGACAGAAAGAGAGAGAGAGAGAAAGAGAAAAGATTAAGAAAAGGAAAAAAAAAAAAGATGACATGATTCTCATGGGGAGGAAACAGGCAAAAGGAATCCATTTGGAATGTAAATTGGTGCGTATAATATGCCTTGGGTTCTTTGGCCGAGAGGTGACATGTAAAGTAAATGCTTCAGCAAAATTATTTAATAATAGAAGTACTGTATTTCTTCTACTCTGCACAATTTACAGTAGAATCAAAGGACTATGCTTTTGCACAGCCCTTACAGGAAAAGTAAGACATGGGCAAACAGAAATAAATTAAGTATCTGCCATTGATTGTCATGGATAGCACCAGCTTATTGAGTTCATACTTTATTAGTGTGCTATAGCTTGGATGATGATGGTCTTTTTATTGTTTTTGTGGTAACTCTTTATTTTAAGTATCTTATCATTATGAATTCATTTAGTATTGATTGCAATAGCACTGATCATAAAGAATTAATTTGGCATTACCATGAATGTCATATGCACTTATATAAGAGTTCGGCTGTAATTCAAAATTAATTAATATGGTGAAGTATTATTGCTTTTGCAATTTTGCAGTCTTTTTAAATGTAGCTAAGGTATTTTTCCCAGCAGGTAGAACCTAGCAGAAAATCTACCCAAGGCATTCTCCTTTGGAGGGCAATTTCATTTAGCAATAAATGGGAAATCTACCTTAAAAAAAAAATTCTTCATGTTTTAAAACATTTGAAATTCCAGTCCCAGAATTCAGAGTTATCAAAAGACGAAAACCTTGAGTCGTAGAAAAATGATCATGTCTGCTAGGTGTTCCTACTTGCTTGGCAAAGCCAGGGTGAGCAGCATAACTGAGAGTTTACCTCTCTTCTCTGTCTTCTGTCTCTCACCAAGGATGATTTGTCCCTGTCAGAGTGAGGAGCCCCCAGCAAAGGAACTCCATTTACTTATAATGATATTGAATTACCAGAAGGTACAATTCAGGACACGCTTCTAGCAAGCTGAGATTGTTGAATGTAGGTATTCGTAAGAATCCGGTGAGGTTCAGGGTCCAAATTACATGGCACGTGTCTGGAATGCCTGTCTGTGGCCTCCAGTTGAAATCCACTCCACTGCCTTCTGCTGCTCCCGCTGCTGCTCTGAACACAGTTATGGTGGCATGTGTAGACCTATCAGGATATCACACTGCAGGTGGCTGACCCGACATATATGTGGACTAGGCTGTCACTAACGGACTGCTACTACGATACACCAATGTCTTAAAATACTCTCCTCCCTCCACCCCTCAGTGTTGAGAAAATCTTTGCCTCTCATTGTCCCTATTAAAACACAAATATCATTTAGATCCAATAGAATAATCCATCTACCAGGGATCCATCATTAGGCAATCCAACACGTAGAATCACTCCAATTGAATAAAATATTGGAGTTTTAATGGAGAGGTGGGCTCTAAGGAACAATCTGGAGCATGGGAGACTGCCAAGAGATGGACCCATGTGGAATGCCACTTTGGTAGGCACTAGAATGCCACGGACCATAGAAGTTACTGAGAAGAGGCAGAGGAGTGCATATAACTGAAATGGAATCTTGAAGACAAATTTTGGCCAAGGACAGTTCAAGA
Organism: Equus caballus; assembly: GCF_041296265.1. Taxonomy (NCBI): domain Eukaryota; kingdom Metazoa; phylum Chordata; class Mammalia; order Perissodactyla; family Equidae; genus Equus; species Equus caballus. The sequence goes on from NC_091701.1 coordinate 27,564,778, forward strand.
TCAGCCAAAAAAGCAAGCACAAACCAGCCAGGGTGGCTTAGCCCAGGTGGAGTCAGGCTAGAGCAGCTGGGTGTTAGCAAACCCATAGAGCCCTGGCAACGGCTGACAGCTCCCTGTTCTGGGTGGAGATGCTAACCAAAACTGAAATCAGAATACAAAGTAGAAGGTCAGCAGCAAAAATTGATCTGGAGAAGGGCCCCATGCCCCTAGTAACTTAGTTAACATCTAGTCTGGCAGGAAGGGCCCTGGTCAGAGCCCAGAGCCAGGGCAGCAGATATGGGCAAGGCAGGACCATCCAAAACTCATGATGCTTGTGGTGTGCCCAAAAGGAGGGAAGCTGTTACAAAGTGGGCTGAGGATGCTGATATAAAGAGACCAGCCCAGAGTGATCAGGGATTTCTGGGATATTACTACAAAATTTTTCTTAGGATTTCTAAATCTGCTTTACTAAAAACACTTTTAGTGATACTAAAAATTAGTTTTCTCTTGTCAAATATATAGCACTTGTGGCCCCGTGGCCGAGTGGTTGAGTTCACGCGCTCCGCTGCAGGCAGCCCAGTGTTTTGTTGGTTTCGAATCCTGGGCCCGGACATGGCACTTCTCATCAAGCCACGCTGGGGCAGCGTCCCACATGCCACAACTAGAAGGACCCACAACGAGGAATATACAACTATGTACTGGGGGGTGGGCTTTTGGGAGAAAAAGGAAAAAATAAAATCTTTAAAAAAAAAAAAATATATATATATATATAAGCACTTGTAGCTTTCAAAGGGTCCCCGCAAGGAAACCCAAGCTCAGAGTGAAAGCCAGTTGCAAATAGCTCCTCCAGGCTGCCATCCCTCCCTGTCTAGCTCTCCCTTCTTCTAACTTCCACTGTGCTTTCTCTTGGGGAAATCATTAGAAAGAGGCCACGCCTTTCACAGGCCAAAACCTTTCTTAGAGTCATGCAGAAATGTTATTATCACCTTTGTCTTAGGTAGCAAACAGCAGAAGTTTTTTAGCTGGTATAAACAGACAAAGATTGCTCTAATCCTTCTGTCTGATACCAAAAAAGTATATAAAAGTCTATTCCTCTTTCTAATTATTGATATTTTCTGTGTCAGTTAATAACACACTGCAAATCAAATAATACGGAGGCCAAGAGAAAATTCTGAAGTCCAGAATTTGCCCGTCCCACCAGATTAGTTAAAAATTTTAGGAAAAGGGACGACTGAAGTGAACTCAAGTAATTTGGTTCTTAATACCTTAAATGAGCATGTCCTTTGATTATGGGTGTTTGAAGGTGTCTTCAGTGGCAGTGATGCTCTCCTTGCTGAAGAGCACAAAGTTCAGCACTTCAAAGCGCCTCTGCGAACATATGCGTTCATCCTTAAAAATTAGCAGAGGATGTCGTGGAGGTAAGAGGGTATTCTTTATTTGTGCTATGGGAAGCAATAATGGAGATTTACAGTTCTTCAATATAGCATAAGATTTCCCAGAATGCTGACTAACGGAACCACTCAGAGGTTTATTGATGTCACGCTGTATTGAAAACACAGGTTTATTAATAAATAGCTTCATGAGAGTCTGAGAAGCAAAAGGAGAGAGCAAATGACATGATGGCACAAAAAACAGGAAGACATTGTGAAAAAGCATGTGGCTTGAGAAATGTGACCAGGAGATTAACTGCAGGGATCAACTTAGAAACTTAAGCTTTTGGGGGAAAACATTCAAGTGGAATCTATGCTAACGGAGCCTTTTCCTTCTGTTTGCAGGTTTTAATAGCCACAAATGTCTCTTAGCATTTCCCTCCCTTAGGAAGACAATATCAGAGGGCTGGCATCAATTCCTTAAAATCATACTGGCAAAAGATAAACAAAGCCCAAGATATAGAAATATATTTTACACTAAAAAAAAAAAAGGGAAAAAAAACACACTGAAACCCAATCCTCATATTTCTTGGCTCAGAGTAGCAGGCTGACTAGTTACCCAAAATGAGCTTACTGCAAAAATCACTCTGTTCTCACCACAGGCACAATTTACCAACTGGGTGCAGCAGACACTGGGTTGGCTCCTGAACTTCTCTCCTCCAATTAAGCTGCACAACCTGTTACCATTTTGCCAATGGACTCTATTTACTTAGGTTCTGCGTAACTTGCCAAGTGCTCACTCTGTGGAATTCCCAGCAAAGAGAAAGGAACAATTGGGGGAAATTTTTGTTAACATCCTTCCTTTTAACTTTCCGTAGCAGAGGGGAACGCATCAACGTGGAGCAGATGTGCTGAGACCAAATGCTCTCTTCCTCATGATTACAGTTGGTTATACCTGTGGATAGGCAAGCTAATTCCACTGCAAATATGCAAGAGAGGGTAGTACTAACGTACAATGTGTGGTCCTGGAGGCTTTGTTGCCATGTAATCAGGTGCTTCGTTTCACAAGACCTGGCACGTTGAGAAGAAAACTGAAGCAAAACGGCCCTGTGCATTCGGAATTGCAAGCTCTCACTGTACTGCTTAGAGAGTGCCCTAGTTCTCAGCAATGTTGACATAAATGTCGTGGAATTTCTTATTTGGAGTTTAAAAGTAATGATTCTTTCTACTTAATCTTCTCAGCAACTCTGTGCCCTATTGTTTTCCACCATTTGAAAATGCCTGAGGATGTCATTACAACTACGTGTATCAATATTAAACCTTTACAAACAGTTTACTAAATGAGCTGTTATTATCTTTGTTTCTGAAAATAGT